>NW_015632728.1:327450-332106 GCF_001515625.1 Sinocyclocheilus rhinocerous
AAAAAAAATCATTCGGTGTGCATAACCCCCAAAAATTGCAATGACTAACATAGTGATGACCATGACTGTGAACAAGAAGCATGAGTACAAACCTGTTTGACCTAAGTAATATTAGTAACCAAAGATGAGATAACCGCCATTGACAGAGGCACTGTTTTGTTTATGCTTGCAAACAACTCACTTTTGTTGCCATGCCTGCTAATTATAATCAAAGGGTGTTTCAGTGCGTATAAATATGGCCAACCTTGGGTTGCGATTTTTTGGTCTTATTTTCTAAATATGGTCATGTATTTGGGCTTATTTTGGCTGCTGCAGGTCTCTTAATTTGGGCTTGTTTTGTTGAGCCTTTTAAACAGCTGAACTTATGTTGTGTCGATTGTAATAAGACTTTCCAGTTTTATGGATCTTGCCATCTTTGATTTTATGTTAGTCACTGTTACTACTGTTACTACACTACAGTTATTTGTGGCTAGCATGAGAACAAGAAAGATGATTGACATTGTTTGTACAACAGTGACTTGAATACAATATGTAAGCTACCTTTTATAGCTGTTAATCTTAACAATTGAATGTTTGAACATATGTGGATTTAACATATGTGGAGTTAATTTGGTCATAGAATGCAGTCGTCACTTCCATAACTGACCAAACTGTGTGTGTACAGAATGGCATTATGTACTCGACAGTGACAACCATCAGTCTGCAGTGTGTTTGTGGCCTAACGGTGCATCAGAATTTGTTTAATATGGGTTGAAGGTCCATTTTGCACATGTCTATCAGCTTCCAACAATATCATGATCATAACTCTCCACTCTTTTTTAATTAATTTTCCGCTTTTACCTGCGGGTGTCATAGTCCAGCGTCAAGCCGTTTGGCCATCCCAGATCTGTATTGATGAGGACTTTCCTGTCTGTGCCATCCAGGTAAGCACTCTCAATCTTTGCAATGTGACCCCAATCTGTCCAGAACAAGAACCTTGCCAAAGAATAAAATGATCAAACGCATTCATTAGTAATTATAAAGTAACTATATAACAAGTTCCCTTCTCTCTCACTCTCTCATTCAAATAAATGCAATCTTACAGTGTTACTTTATTCTGACTTCAGAATTATAGATTAAACTACCCATAGACAACATAAATAATAAAAATCAACCATTATTTGTATCTGTCCAATACAGTTTTAGATTGTGCATGCTAGCAAGTGATCATGGTATAAACAGGATAATCCATAACTAGGTGAACATTTGACAATTTTAATCCACTCTGCAGAAGCAACCACTTCACATCACATGGGTTCTGTCTTTTCAATCAAAACGTTTCATGAAAAAGTTTGTTGGATTTTAAAACATGAAGCTGTAAAAATATTGTTCAAAATGAAGACAAAAGACACACTTCTCTGGCTGTCAAACTTTCTGTTAAAAATAGTTGGGAACTGATTTCATTTATTCATGAATAATTAGATCAATTGGCTAAAGATCACTGAAAAGTGGCTCAGAAAATTTAATACTCAGAAAAGCTCTAAAATCATTTGTCTGCAGATACCACTTATTTCGATATTTTGTAACTAATTTTAACTAATTTACTTTAAAGGCAAACAGTATATCTCTTTTTTTCCTCCGTCACCTCCATTTTTTGGCAACTCTTAAAAACTGAGGTGTGTGCTATTTCAAGAGAAACTGGCCTTTTCACATCCTGGACTGCCAATGTAAAAATGGAGGCTATGTATGAGTTTTAACGATGCATAAAGAAATATTAAAATTGTAATAATAAAATGTGTAATCATTAAAAAACAAAATGTAATAAAACCTAATATTACATTTTTATATATTTTCTTTAGCCCTCCTCCTCCCCAGCACCACCTGTCTATATAAAACAACAATAATAATAATAATAATAATAAATATACAATAAATATAAATAATATATAAGTACAAAAAAAAACATAGAAAACATATACACACTCAAACACTGGGTAAAACAGTCCTTTCAGAAATAGACTAAAGGTTTTATATACTTTTCAGGATTAATTTTCTCTTCACAGAGAAATACATAAAGCAACAAAACTGCAATGAACTGATAATAAGTTTGCTGTTCTCACCCCTTGCTAGGAAACACAGCGATGGCTCTTGGTTCATCCAGACTGTTATTCACCAGAACTTTCCGAGATGTACCATCTAAGTGAGCCACTTCTATGGTGTTACGGCCGGTGTCTGTCCACAAATGCAATGCACGACAAAAGATTTTCAAAACATAATTTAAAATGTACTAATGTGTACTTTTAAAAGTGTACTTAAGTGTTAAGAAACATAGTCACACCTTTAATTGAATTATTAATATATGCAAGCACAGTTGTTTTTTTAAATACTCTTTTAAGAGCGCAAGTGTACATTCAATCCAATTAAGCACGCTTTTTCAAAACTAATTAATTTTAATATTAGTGTTTTAGTGTTTTAATATTAATATTTTATTAGATGCATACCTTATAACATCCAGTGACACATCCGTATAGTAGAGTTTACTCTCCACGCTGTCATAGTCCAAGGAAATCACATTATGCAACTCGGGCACAGGCACGTACACGTCTGTGTGTTCATTAGTGTCTAGAGAGATTCTTCGAACACTGACGCGATTTGAAAAGAGCAGGTATGTTTCAGGCAAATTGTCACATGATCTCCCATCACTTTTCAGCAGAATACCGGTGGGACACGCACAAGACGTCACATTATGCCGAGGCAGACACAGGTGAGAGCAGCCACCGTTTCTCCTGCCACATTTATTGAAGCCTGCAGGGAGAGGAAGGACGATTATGCCAGAAAGTTACATCATTTTTGTATTATTATATGCCAAGCTCTGCTAAGCTTTTGAATTCACACGATTATTCACCAATTACCTACTATTTAAGTACTTTAAGAACATTGTTATAATTGTTTGCTGGAAAATAGATACAAATGTTCATGAAGACTAAGTGGTTAATAGTTAACCGACATTAAGCAGACACTTTCTGTAACAAAAGCGAGTGTACTGCACACCTGTGAAGTTTTAGTAATATTCATATACTATTATATTTATTATGGAAGCTTGTTTCTGTCACAGGATAAAAAAATAAATAAAAAGGGTAAATGCAACTTTTTAGAGTCTATATCTCACAATTTGATTTGTGAATTCTGAAAAAAAAAAGCCTTATTTATTTATTTATCCTGTGGCAGCTTCCATTATTTACAAACATTTTTCATTAGCTTTTATTTTCATATTTTGTTTATTTTATTTTTTGTTTATGTTTTAGTATTTGTATGTGCTTTGGTCATTTTGATTAGTCTTTATTATTACTATTTAGATTTAATTTATATTCATTTCTATTTTAGTTTCAGTAATTTTAGTACTTCAACTTAAAATGATTTTATTTAATTTAGTTGAAATAAAATGTCATATTTTAGTTCATTAGCAACATTTCTAATTTTCAAGTTTTAAGTTTTTCATCCAATATTTATATTTTATTTGATTTCAGCTTTATTTTAATTAACATTTAAAAATATTTTTAGTGTACACTAGCAACACTGGTTACAAAACAAATACATTTTGGTCTGAAAACAGGAACATTATTTTTTGGGAACTTAATCTATTGTTCTTCTGAAACATGAAGCCAATCAATGCACTATTTAGCAATAAAGAATTCAAAATTCTTAGAGAATGAAAATATTAAATAAACAATAATGACAGTAAAAACATGTCCTTTATAACCTACCCAAAGGTTTTGCCCGGTCAACAGCCTGGATGTCCATGAGGCCAGGTAAGTTGGAGCGGACGGTGATGGTGTTTGTTCCAGTGTCCTTGTCTGCTCTATGAATACTGCGGCTCTGCCAGTCCGTCCAGTACATGTGCGGCCCCAGCAGAGTGAGACCGTACGGGTGCTGGACAGGAGACACCAGGGTCCTCCGGTTTGAACCATTAAGATCAGAAGCTTCTATCCGCTAATGGAAAACCAGATTATTTGATTTAATTCAACCAGCATGCATTTATATATGTTATCTTATTCCTCAGTAGGAAACTTAAATAAGGTGTTACACTAAAAGCTGGATTACTCTACATGACTTTCGTCCCTAAAAAAGTCTGTCTATCTGTCTGTCTGTCTGTCTGTCTGTCTATCTATCGATCATCCATCCATCTATCATCCATCCATCTATCTATCATCCATCCTGGATTACTCTACATGACTTTCGTCCCTAAAAAAGTCTGTCTACCTATCTGTCTGTCCATCCATCCATCCATCCATCCATCCATCAATCTATCAATCTATCTATCAATCTATCAATCTATCTATCATCCATCTATCTATCATCCATCCATCCATCTATCTATCTATCTATCTATCTATCTATGTATCTATCATCCATCCATCCATCCATCTATCATCCATCCATCCATCCATCTATCAACCATCCATCATCCATCCATCCATCTATCATCCATCCATCAATCCATCAATCTATCATCCATCCATCCATCTATCATCCATCAATCTATCATCCATCAATCCATCCATCCATCCATCCATCCATCTATCTATCTATCTATCTATCTATCTCTCCATCCATCCATCTTTCCTCTATCCATCCATCTATCTCTCCATCATCCATCCATCCATCCATCCATCCATC
>NW_015632728.1:336083-336659 GCF_001515625.1 Sinocyclocheilus rhinocerous
CACCCATCCACTGTCCGTCCACTCGGCTATCTATCTACTGTCTATCCATTCATCCTTCTACCCTATCCACCCACCTATCCACCAGCCTATCTATCCATCCATCCATCCATCTACCAATCCATCAATCTATCATCCATCAATCCATCCATCCATCCATCCATCCATCTATCTATCTATCTATCTATCTATCTCTCCATCCATCCATCCATCCATCCATCTGTTATATTGTTATAAAGATCTCATTGATTTACATTACAAGCTATCAAAATTTCATCACTTTTTGGCCATATAAATATCAGCATTTTTTATATTTTGTCTAAAGTTTCAATAAAGTGTTTCATTTTTTTTTTTGGAGTATTATTTCATGTCAGGCTTTAAAGGGTTAAAATTAGTGCTGTCAACCGATTAAAAAAAAAACACATTTTTTCTGAAATGAACTGCAGTTAAAATATCAATGACTGGATGGAATCAGAGTCTGTGCACATAATACACTAAGCAGTTTTGAGAAATCGGTCAACTCTGGCTACAGAAAATCAGAGCTAGGCTGCAGATACTGGTCAGCCAGCATCGTTTCAC
>NW_015632728.1:336824-348471 GCF_001515625.1 Sinocyclocheilus rhinocerous
CTCTTGCAACTGACCCCTGGACCTTGTATGAAAATGAAAGTATGAAAATTAAATCTGTCTATTAGCATGGACGACATCTATATGCTAGTGTAATTATAAAGTTTGACAAAATTTGCTGCATTTACAGTCTCTCCGTCTTCTTAGCCAAAAAAGGATTAAACTGTCCAATCAAATGCATTAAAGAACCAGAATATTAATAAAGTTTATTATAAATTCCACCTGCCTCTGAAGTCCTCACTCATTCATTCGCTCATTCAGTCCTACATTTGTGAAAAATCACTGCACTTATTTGTATTAAATGTGCACTTAATTCCTAAAACATTGTACTTGCAGATAATATATTAATGAAATAAAAGCCCACTTAAGTGACTTAAAGAGAGACACTTTCATGACTGTTTCTTTACACACTTAAGTACACTTTTAAAAAGTGCACTTTATAATAGCAAATTAAAAGTTTTACTAGTACATTTTTGTCATGCTTTAAAGTACACTTATTTTTGATGTGTTGACTAACATACTAAAGCACATGCAAAGTGCTTGATTTCAACTGTAGTGCATTCGTAGTATATTACAATTACAAGTAAAATTGCAAAAATGTATACTAATTAGAAATATACGTATTTAAATGACAAGTTTCGATAAAAATTGCATGAGTATATTTTAGTTTACCATAAATGCTTGTCAGTACATTAAACAGTACTTTAACCATATTTCAAAAACAATAAAAGTAATTACGTAATTACATATACAGTGCCCTCCATAAGTATTGGAACGGTAAAGACAAAATTGCTCTGCTTGCTGTGGAGTAAAGACATTTGCAAATATGATTAAAAGATGAATATGAGACAAAACTACAGAATGTCATTTTATTATTAGCTGTTTCAACACATACATGCTTTACCAAATCAAAAGGACAGCACTTTTAGAGTTCATCCCACTATTTGATGTGAGCATAAGTATTGGGACAGTTGAACTTAAGGCAGATGTAAAAGATTAAAAGCTATTATTTAGTTGCAGATCTCTTGCGTGCAATCACAGCAGTGAGTCTGCGACACATAGACATCACCAGACTCTTGGTCTCATCCTTTGAAATGCTTTTCCAAGCCTTTAATACAGCCAATACCAACTGTTGCTAGTTTTGGGCAGTTTCTTCCTTTAGTCTTCTCTTCATCTGGTGAAATTCATGTTCAGTCGGATTTAAATCTGGAGATTGATTTGGGCAGTCTAAGACTTTACATTTCTTTGCCCTGATAAACTCCTTGACTGAACTGGCAGGGTGTTTTGGGTCATTGTCCTGATGCAATATGAAGCGCTTTCTGATGAGTCTGGTTGCATTTTCTTGAACATTGGTAGCCAAGATCGGTTTCTGGCACAAACCGATCGTTTCGTGTCTTAGGACATCAATGTGTCGTCACGAGCTGCAGGGTTTAATTTGGATTTGTCTGTGCATGTTTTTTTTACTCTCATAGATTCAAACTCTTGATTTCTTCATGCCCTTTGTTTCTGCTATAGCTCTAATTGACTTCCTCTTTTCTTTTAGCATCTAAATTGCTTGCTTTTCTCTCGAAGTCAGCTCCCTTGTCTTCATCCTGGTTTGTGTGTGTCGTCATTGAATGCAAGACTCAGAATTCAAAAGCAATGGATATAACTGATACGACATATTCCCTGCTTTTAATACCTAAACAATTAATGCAACAGGACACCGCTGATCACTTAGAGAGATATGTGAGGCAACTGTCCCAATACTTATGCTCACATCAGATAGGGGGATGAAACTCTAAAAGTGTTGATCTTGCTAGTTGGTAAAACATGTATTTGTTGAAACACCCAATAATAAAATGTGACAATTTGTAGTTTTGTCTCATATTCATCTTTTAGACATATTTACAGATTTATTGACTCCACAGCAAACAAGAGCAATTTTGTCTTTACTGTTCCAATACTTATGGAGGGCACTGTATATATGTGCTTAAGTCCTTCTTAAGTTGGTCAAAAGCACTCTAGAGTTCAGCTAAATGTATTTAATACTAGGCATGCACGATATTATCGGACCAATATTGGTATCGGCCGATAATGGCTTTAAATGTAAATATCGGCATCGGCCCGATATGAAAAATTATGCCGATATGTCTCGCCGATAAGAGGAATACACAAACTCACATGTGTTCAGGGTGTGCTAGCGATTAGATCACGTCAGCATTCTGGCTCATTCTTGAAGCAAAGTTTTGCCTGAACGGTGGTTGGATTCACTGTTTTGGATCGCTGCATTTAAACTGAGAATGCACGTACAGAATGACGTGTTCGGTGTATGATAGAGTAAACCGTAATAGCACGTGCAGCGGCAGCAGTGGCAGCCTCCCCCGGGTCCTAATGCCCGCCCAGTAAGGAGTTTTAATTCCGTAGGGGGAGCTGTTGGCCTACTTCTAATAAAATGAAATCAAAATGCACAAATAATATTTAGACTGTGTTTCTGATTAAATAAAGCAGTAACTGGTGCCATAAAATCATGAGTATGTTTTGATTTAAAGGTCAGAATCTATAGCTTACATGGGGGAAAAAAACACAAACACAAACACGACACTTAAATTAAATAATTTTATATACTGATTTATTCATTAATGTTATATTTTTAAACTAATTATGAGCTCTAAAAGATTTTCAGAATTTTTACAACTTTTGCTTTAGACAATTTACAAATGTTAAATCATAAAATAAAATGCTAAGGTTACCACTGTTACTTACTTTCTGAAAAAAAATGGAATGATTAATATATAGTTTATTTATAGTTATTTTCAAATCTTCAATGTACTGTCATTATAAAATAACTTCATTATTTTTTATTTAATTCTAACAAATAAGTTATTGTTAAAAACTAACCAAAATTAAAAAATAATTATATATCGGTATCGGCAATCGGCCAAAATGAGTTGAAAATTATCGGCATATCGGATATCGGCAAAAATCCAATATCGTGCATCCCTAAACTATAATACATTATCATTCAATTATGATTAACATGTAATTAAACATGTCTGAAAACATTACATTCAGTTCATACTTAAGTATATTCTTTTAATAAAAGTTAATAGAAGTTTTTCTCAAGGGTAAATGGTGAATGACACATAGCCTACTATATACGAGCCAAGTAAATCCTAGCCTGAAATGACAGAGTGAAAAGGGCAAATGGTTTACCCCATCTCATGGAACAGGGCAATGGCACGAGGGCTGTCCAGGTTCTGCCACACGAGCACTTTTCTCATGGAGCCATTGAGATTAGCCACCTCAATGCGGTTCGTCCCCGTGTCCGTCCAGTAGATTTTTCTGCCCACTGAATCCACTGCCAGACCATCTGTGGTCACTAGACCTGAAAGAGTGGAGGAAACACTTTAAAAGACTGAAAAAGTTGAGTGACTGGAGAAAAGGAATACGATTACTGTAAGTAGTTTTGAGGTTAACAGTAGACTCCTTACCAGTTGAAATAATGTCCTCATATTCTGTACCATTGACATTGGCTCTGCTGATTTTCTTTAATGTACTGTCTGACCAGTACACTTTACCTGCAGGAGCAGTAAAATATTCATAATGATGTTCCCTAAATGAACATTATACGTGAAAGTGTCTATACATTGAGAATTTTCTCACACCTTCTACTGCATCCACTCCAATGGCAATGGTGTTCTTCATAGACACACTGACCGGCAGAACCACATCAGCGAAGTACGGGATGTCCAAAGAAATCATTCTGATGTCCGTCCGCCGGGCAAAGATCAGGAAGCTGTTCATTGCTGTGAGAGAGAATAATGTAGTTTTCTAAAGGAACATTTCACTCAAAAATTAACATCCGTCATAAACCGCATCAATAATGTTTTCATGCAAAGTTGCAAATTAAGCTTCTGGAAAGAAAATTGGAATTTTGCATAAAACATTTGCAAATAAAGCACATGTGATAAAGAGAACAAAATCGTCACTTTCTGGGAAAATGCAGCAAAATATCAGCAATACAAAAATAAAGCTGATGTAAGCCTGTGAATTTTTTTTTTTCTACACAAAAACAAATGCTGTCATGTTATCTTGCATTTGGATGCCTGATGTTTGGGAACACAATCTTGTGAGACGGTTCTGAAAGGTAATTATACTAAATAATTTCAGTATTTTAGAAGGATTAAAGCAATATTTTAGATGCTGTGCAATGAGATTCATCGCATGGGTAGTACCATTATCCAATTACATGATCTATTGAGGCAAAGTCGCGTGAATTTTTTGCTGTGCATTGAGGAATTTATTCAGTAAATGTGTTTCCATTTACCTTTTTTATTTTTCTATTTGAATTCCATTTTAAGACTTCCATCCAGCATTTTTTAATGCAATATCCCAAAATTCACACAAAAATATATGGATGGAAACACAGGCACTGACTTTCCCTCATGATGTTCCAAACCCATATTATATTCTTTATTCTGTGAAACACAAAGGGTGTGTATTTTTTCCACTCAACAAAAGTGGAAGGTGATGTATATTTACAAGCTCCAAAAAGGACAATATACCAGTACACTTCATGCATTTTCACTCAGTGGACAGCTATCCATTCAAGAAAAGACAGAACGTAAAATGCTTTCCGAGATGCATTCTAGACAGACTGCAACCCGATCACCCAAACCTCTTTAGGAAATGGTTTGACATGCATTTCAGACATGACTTGGTCAAGTGTAAACGCATCTGGTTGTTCAGGCTGCATACGTAAGCTTTAAACTACCTCACCATACAGATGTATGATTCACGCGCTACATCACATTTTGGCATTAACCTGGACGACCACAATGTTCCTTCTGCCCAACTCTCGTCTGCAAACCACAGCTCCAAACGTTCCTCATACGGCTTGGGTTCCCTCTCCACACAAACGCTGAAACTTCCCTTTCTCAGCGCAAACTAACTCAGTGAAGAGACAATGTTACCGGCAGAGGCTATTTGCACTAAGTGAAAATAGTAGTTAGTTTTGAGCATGGTAACAATATACGTAAGCTACACACGTTGCAGGCGATGTACCAGTGCGTCCAATCAACGTACGGACACCACATCCAATTTCAGCTTTAATATGGAAGCCCATTTCCACCGTGCAAGAAAAAAAGCATGCTTTGCTAAGACTTTAAAAGTCATAATTAAGAGAAGTCAAACTTTTGACTTTATCATAATTATGTCACAGATGAAATTATGCCATAAAAAGTCAAAGTTCTGACATACTAAGTCAAAATTATGAAATAAAAAAGGTAAAAAATACTATTTATATCAATTTTTATTTTTAATCTCAATTATAACTTCATGTCATAACTTCAATTTAGTATGTCAATTTCGACTTTTAAAGTCACAATTTCGACTTTTTATTTCATTAGTACTTTTCACATTTAATTATGACAATTAGTATCTCAATCTCAACTATCTCATAATTATTTAATATATAATAATTTTGAGATAAAAAGTCAAAATTATGACATACTAAATTGAAACAACTGTTAAAATGTTTACATATTAAGACAAAAATTATGAGATAAAAAGTCCTAATTATGAGATAAAAAGTCAAAATTCTGAAATACTAACTCGAAATTGAAATAAAAGACTACGTATATCCATTTTGATTTTTTTAATTTCATAATTATAACACCGTCATAATTTAAACTTTTTATTTCTTAATTATGCCTTAATGTCACAATTTTGACTTAAAGCATAATTGTTTTTCTTTTCGTCTCCGTCACTCCTTTTCCATGTTAGGTCTGTTTACGTCAGAGTGCACACGTATCTTTTACACATCACAACATGCAGTGTTGTTAAATTTAAACCTGTTGATGAAAACGATGCATTCTAAAAATGCGTTCTAAAAGTCTAAACAATTCATAATAAGGTATATAGAATTATTCACAGTTTATTAAAGTACCCTGATAACAAAGCTACGCATTATATCATATTACCGAACACCAGCACTTTTACTCTCCACGCCACTGTCCCAGTTTACCTCATGGTTTCTTTTGTCATTTTGGTGGGCGGAGCTACTGTAAATAGCCTTTGTCAATCAGATAGCTATTTGCACCATCAAAACGCATTAAGTGGCCAAGACTAAATATCCCGAGGGCCAGAGATTCCCACCCCTGTGCAATTAAGTGCGCAAAAAGAGACAAATCCCCTACTGAATTGTACGAGAAAGCGATCCGAATGGTTTCTCACCTTCAGAAATGCCCCATGACATCATCACCACTGACACATCATAACGGCGACCCCTAAACCCCTGAGGCGACTCAAAATGAGTCTCAAATTTCAAAGACTGCCCTTGCAACAAAAACCACGGACTGAAATGTCACCTGGAATCCCAAAAGCAAAGAACACCTGCGGCCATTTCATTAAATTTCAAGTCAATTGTGGAGTTATGGCTACTGAATGAGAAGTTATTGCTGGTTTCTTAGATATTCGAGACGGGTAGAGAAGCATGGACTTATCGGCATTACCGTGAGTGCAAGTCTTGCCGTCCGCCTGTAGGTTGATACCAGTGGGACACGCACAGCTTGAGGCTTTGGGAGCAGGAGCCAGGAGGCAAAGGTGACTGCAGCCGCCATTATTCACCGAACAGGGCGTCTGGACTTTAGACAGAAAGCAGAAAGAGTGGAGACAGGTGAGAGAGAGAGGGGGCTAGAAATGGCCGTTCAATCAGATGTAACAGATAACAGGCCTCTGGGTGTCTCGGTGGATCATTATACACCAATGAGACTCCAGACTGAAGATCAGTTACCGCTGGCCTTAATCCGCCGTCTGAAACCCAAGACATCGAATACGACAGAGACCCACATTCCTATTTAACACATTTCTGCTAGGCATGCGTGTGAATTTCAGTTGTCAACAGGAGAAAGAAGAAGAAGAGGGCTGCTAACTGGAAAATGAATTATATGTTTAAATTATTTCATTCATTTTTATTGCATACTTGTAAGGCATTTTACCTAATTTGATGTGCTGAGTGTACAACAAAAACTTATTTACGCCCTTAAAAACAAAGGTCCTGCATTGGCATCAATGGTTCCATGAAGAACCTTTAACATACATGGAAACTTTTAATTGAACAAAAAGGTTCTTTATAGTGGAAAACGGTTCTTTAGATTATTAAAATGTTCTTTGCACTAATAAAAAATGGTTCTTTTAAGAGTGGTTTACTGAAAGGTTCTTTGGGGAACCCAAAAAGTTCTTCTATTGTATTTTTGCGTGTGTGTGTATTTCATAATGATTTATATTGTCTTTGAAATATGGTTAAAGTACTGCTTAATGTACCGACAAGCATTTACGGTAAATTAAAATATACTTTAATGCCATTTCTATTGAAATTTGTATGTCATGCAATTATTAGTAATTGCAAATTTGTACTCATGAAGTTGCAATTCAGTACATTTAAAATATACTTACTGTAGATATAGAATAACACACTAAAGTTAAAATTATAATTAAGTACTTCACATGTGCTTTAGTATGTCAGTTAGTCACCACATAAAAATAAGTGCACTTTAAAGCATGACAAAAGATTATTAAAACAATGATTTAAAATGCACTTTAAAGTAAAACTTTTCATTTGACATTATTACAAAGTGCACTTTTTTAAAAGTGTACTTAAGTGTGTTAAGAAACAGTCACGAAAGTGTCTCTCTTTAAGTCCCTTAAGTGGCCTTTTATTTTACAGATTATATCTGCGCTTGTTGTTGTTTTCAAGTGAACTCATTAGATAAAATTAGATTATAAAGCACCCAGGATGCACCGCAGCAAAGAGTGGCTACACTGACAAAGCTACAATATGTCCAAACTTTTGACTGTATTGTATATTGTATTTGCTACCAGGATCATTAATACACAATAGAGATAGTCTCCGGTGATGTTTTACCTGTAGTTCTGTGATGGTGGAACATGTGAATGTCCATGAGGTTTTCAAGGTTTTCTGCCAGCGTTCTTCGGTCCAAACCAGTGAGCTTATCTGCACTTTGGATGCTCTTGGATTGCCAGTCAGTCCAATATATTCTGTCTTCATGGAGCGTCAACCCAAACGGATGAGGCAACTGACTGCCAATCAACACCTTCATTGGATAAGAATGAATAAAAGTTTAACCTTAGAAGGAATGAACTGCAAATCAGTTTAACTAAAGAACCCATGTCTACCTGTCTGCCTGATCCATCGAAGTTGCCATACTCAATGGTCTTAATGCTAGCATCAGCCCAATACAGTCGCTCAGTGCTATAGTCTATTGCCAATCCATTAGGCCAGGTCAGGTTTGTTGAGATGATAACCGTACGGTTGGATGCGTCCATTCCAGCGCGCTCAATCTTAGGATTGGCACCCCAGTCTGTCCAGTACATGAATCTATTTTGAAACAAAAGCGGTTATGTATCATTTCTTTATATTGTGTAAACCTCAACAGCTACTACTACTTGTAATACTGTCAAATAGTCTATAAAGCATCCTCCATTTATATTGGCACCTTTGATAAAAAGGCTAAGTTTTTTACTTTTTTTAAGTCTGAAAAGGAATAGTTCATCTCAAAAATGAAAATTCCATCATCATTTTCTCATCCTGTATGATATTCTTATGTTGAACACAAAAGAAGATATTTTGAAGAATGCTGGTCATCAAACAGTTGATGGTCCCCATTGACTTCCACAGTATTTCTTTCCCTACTACAGAAGACAATGGGGACTAACAACTGTTTGCTTCTTCAAAATATCTTCTTTTGTGTTCAACATAAGAAAGAAACTGACATGAGGGTGAGTAAATGCCCATTTTCATTTTTGAGGTGAACTATTCCTTTAAGCATCATTCAAAATTTTAAAACCTAACCTTTCAAAAATCTAACCTTTAATTGACGTAAATTATATAAAATTACAAAAACGTGTGTCACTATCATTGCAACCTAATTTTTATTGTACGTTTTTAAAAATTTTAGATCATTCCTGTAGCTCAAAAAGTAGGTCATGGGTTCGAATCCCAGGGAAACTGACATGAGGGTGAGTAAATGACCATTTTCATTTTTGAGGTGAACTATTCCTTTAAGCATCATTCAAAATTTTCACAAAAATCTAACCTTTAATTGACGTAAATTATATAAAATTACAAAAACGTGTGTCACTATCATTGCAACCTAATTTTTATTGTACGGTTTTAAAACTTTTAGATCATTCCTGTAGCTCAAAAAGTAGGTCATGGGTTCGAATCCCAGGGTAAGCAAGAACTGATCAAATGCAAACCTTAAATGCAATGCAAGTCGCTTAGGAAGAATCTGCTAAATGCATAAACGCTATTTTTTTTTTTGGTAAAAAAAAAAAACTTCTGCCCGGTTAACACTCAATAGGTAAAAAACATGACTTGCTGATTCACTGGGATATGAAACTGAGGTCATGAACAGGCCAAATTCCTATACTTATTAATAACTATAGGAAGGACCCAATAAAGTAATTATGTGTGACAAAAGACTGTTGACTCGCACACATCAGGAATTAGCTCTGTTGTTGAAAATGCCCATTTCCATTATTAATAAGACTGTTTGATGGTTTGATGGTCAGACGGGCACACATATATATAAGTCATATATAACCATCTGCATTCATGGAGGACACTGTATAACATTGCATATTGAACCGTACTTGACCTACCCTCCGATCGGGTCAACAACAATGTCCCGGGGACGGTCGAGGTTCTCCCAGATCAGAACTGTGCGCATGCTTCCATCCGTGTTTGAAACTTCAATCCGATCTGTGCCTAAAACAGTTACGAAAACAAGTCTTTTCTAAATAACACTGGGGAAAAATGAATATCTAGTTGGCATGAAACTCTGCAGCATATGCCTGTCACTGCTCTTCTAGCATGTCACTCAGAGTATAGTTGCACTAACAGCATCTACATTCAATGAAATTAGAAGAAAATGGAGTGAGAAGTAAAGACAAGAACTAAAAAAATGAAAACAAAGTATTTGTCTTGTAGTGTGCGTTTGGTCTTAAATGGACTTAAACAATGGAAAGTATTACATGAAAAGAGGCATACAAGCGTAGATCTGATGCTAGGATGTGAAAGATGAATTAATAACAGAACAGTACCTGCATCAGTCCAGTACAGTTTGTGTGTAAGCCAATCGATAGCTAGACCTGCAGGGCTTTCCAAACTGGTGTCCACCACAACCTGCAAGCGACATGAATATCATCTGTCAGATTACATGACAGTACATTACAACCACCTACTACACAAGAGAGGATTTGTTTGTTTTTGCTAATTTGTTCTCCAGGGGTCAGTGGTGTATTAATAATTCATACACTAGACACCCAACAGCAGTGGCATGAAAAGACCTAATCAAAGGCAAGAACAACAGATTAACTAAAAGGACAATTAAAAATAAAGCATTAGTACTTGCACACAATTTGTTTGATTTTTTATTTATTATATACATTCGCTCCCTAATTATTCCATTCTGTTCCATTTTATATTCTATATTTTATTTATGTGTTTATTTATTAAGGTGACTACATAAATAATCTCATAAGTCTCTAATGCTCACCACAGGTGCACTTAATTAAAAATAAAGTACAAACAGTAATATTGGGAATATTATTAAAATCAAGCATAACTGTTTTTATTTGAATACATTTTAAAATGTAATTTATTCCTGTGAATTTTCAGCATCATTACTCCAGTCTTCAGTGTCACATGATCCTTCAGAAATCATTCTAATATACTGCTCAAGAAACATTTCTGATTATTATCAGTGTTGAAAACAGTTGTGCTGCTCAATATTTTTGTGGAAACTGTGATACACTACCTAAAAGTTTGGGATAAGTGTGATAAAAATAGAAAGAAATTAATACTTTTATTCCGAACGGAGGCATGATCAAAAGTGACAGTAAAAACTTTTATAATGTTGCAAAAAAACATTTCAAACAAATGCTGTTCTTTTGAACGTTCTATTAATCAAAGAAAATTTTGTTTCAGTTTCTATGAAAATATTCAAGCAGTAATAATAACGGTTTTGAACACTGACAATAAATGTTTCTTGAGCAGCAAATCAGCATATTAGAATTATTTCTGAGGATCATGTGACACTGAAGACTGGAGTAATGATGCTGAAAATACAGCTTTGATCACAGGAATAAATTATATATTCACATAGAAAACAGCTATTTTAAATTATAATATTTCCACAAAAATTTCCCTCTGTATTTTTGATCAAATAAATGCCGCTTTGGCAATCATAAGAGACTTCTTTCAAAAACATTACAAAATCTTAAAGATATATATAAATATATGTGTGTGTGTGTATTAGACTTGTGCCGTATTCGGTAATGCCATATATTACGGTAATGAATATGCACGATATTGTTATCGTGGGCACTTCTAAATACCGTGAATAATTATATATTACAAATTATTCAGAATTTTGAATGCATTTTAAGAATACTTTTCCCATCAATTGGTCAAAATGCACAACAGCGCTGTATGCTGTGTGAAAGACACGTGCTGATGTAAACAAGCGCAGATGTGAAGCACATGGCGGAACATGTGAGACGCTCTGGATGAAAGCGCACTTTCACCCTCTGACAGCAGATGGCGCTAAACTGCAGAAATAATAATAATAATAATAATAATAAT
>NW_015632728.1:348537-352329 GCF_001515625.1 Sinocyclocheilus rhinocerous
TATATATATATATATATGTGTGTGTGTGTGTGTGTGTGTGTGTGTGTTTTTTACACACCACTGCCCACCAGTGTTAATCTGATCTTAAAACCTGCTCTTTGTGTCTCAGGCTAAATTCCTGCTAACCTCCTGTTTGCTTCCATCCCATTTCGCTCTGTTGATGGAATCAGTGGTGACGTCAGTCCAGTATATATAACGCTCACTGGAGTCCCAGTCCAGGGCCACTGCGTTTCGAATATCAGCCAGTGGAATGACGTCGTCCAGCTTGTCTTCAGAGTCAAAGCTGATTCGACGGATGTCCGTCCTTCGGGCAAAAAGCAGGAACTTGTCAAGACCTGATCAAAGACCAAAGGTCTCCTGTCAGTTCTTCAGATTTAAGAAGCGTTTCAGTACATACATGTCACAAAATCAGAAACTTGTTCAATATGAAAAGAAAAATGACAAATTTCGCTAGGATTTGTTAAATAACATATATCGTTTAGTTTGTGGCTGTATTATTCATTTTTTAACTTGTAAACAAAGACAGTTAGTTAGAGATCAGCTGCAATTGACACACTTATTATCGATTATGAACAAATATCATAGTTAGTCTTACGATGTTAAGGTTGTATATGACACTGTAAAAAAAAAGGAACTACACATTTCCACTTTAGTCTCAAATGCAGTTTTCTTGAAGCTACAGTACATAAAACAACATTTTAGACCAACAGAATAATTTTTGTCCCCCAATTAGTCAAACACAAAAGAATCTCTTGTTGAACAATATTGCTGAAATGTTAAGGGTTTGTGGTTTCCCGGCATGCATTACAAATTAATCAGTTTGCTGAACAAGAAATCTGTTGTCTTGGTAAATGTATTGGTTGAATGAGGCATTTTGCATTTACTGAGCTAACAAATTCAAATTGACAAAATACAGTGTTACTTAGTACAGTTATTAAGACAATAGTTTCTAATTATTAAGACGACTTAAAAAGCTGAATGTATCATGTTACCCTGAATATTAAATTTTTCCTCAACCTTTTTAAATACAGTTTACTCTAAAGCTACTAACATGCACGTTTACGAATAAATAAGGTACAAAGTTGTATCTTTAAGGGTAAAACAAGCTGTTGTATCCATAAAAGCACAATTTTTTCAGCAATAATTCAGTAAACCTTCCTGAATCTGCTATTCGATTTTCTGACAGTTACCCAGAACGCGAGTGGCTCCTCGAGGTACCGACACAAAAACGCACACAATCACTTTCTGGAAGTTTGCATTGCACTTCTCATGTTACTGTACCCTTAAGGTGAAGGGATACTGTTGTAGCACGAAAGGAGGATAAATATATAAACCATGGATAAATAACTTAAATGAGCAGTACTCACTCTGGGCACAGTTATAGTGGTCCACCTTTTTAAAGCCAGTAGGACAAGTACAGATGTAGGTCTTATTGCTTGGAAGACACAGGTGACTGCAGCCTCCATTATTGCTCCCACAGCGGTTTCTCCCACCTAAACATAACAAGAGGAAAAAAAAATTAATAATGCTTTTAAAATTACCATAATTGACTCAACCCAGGGTCAGTGGAAAAACATGACTGTGGCAACATTGCTGCATAAATTATGTTGCTTCTTGCACATTTCGCAATCATTTCAAAGTGAAATGTCCAGTGGGTGGCGCTAAAAGCATGATCAGTTTTATCAGAAACAGATGAACGTGGATCTGGAAATGTTTTATTACGTTAGTTGTTGTACATATAGTGGCAGTAATGAAATGTCCAAGGTTAGTACTTTATCGTGTTTGAAAATAATGTACAATCGACTCTAAACCTTACATGAAACCTAACCGGATAGTTAGACTTGTTTCCAAATGCGCCATATCTCAAGTTCAATGTTGTACCGGGTGCACTATCAAGCAAGTTTACTATGTCAGAGAAGCCAAATATGGAGCTGGATTTATGGCGCAAACATCAAAATGTATTAGTTTACACATCATGCACTATGGTAAAAGGTCACAACATAGTATTGTGCAAGGAACTGTGTGAAAATCAGCCTTCATTAATCAATAATCTGCCCCTGTAATCATAATTTGTGTGAAAGGGAATGAAAGTTGTTGTTTTGTTTTTTTGGGGGGGGGGGATTTTTGCATCAATGTAGGCAGAGGCATGTTTTTCCAATGAGCCTAGGTTGCATTTAGTTAATTTTGATTTGCGTTTGTAAACATTGTATACTATACTATGAGTAATAGGGACTTTATGGTTAGTTAACCTGCAGGTTGTCTCTGTGGGTGTAGGGTGTGGATGTCCATGGGAAAGTGCAGCTTGTTTCGGATGACCTCTTGGTTCTTGCCAGTAAACTTGTTTGCACTGTTGATACTCTTGGTGTGCCAGTCGGTCCAGTACAGACTGTCTTCAAACACCGTGATGGCAAAAGGATGTGGAAGACCTGGCAGAGGGAAAAGTTCACAGATATATTTAGCCTCTGTACTCTAAAGTGCATATTTTTTATCGTGTAAAACAATGATTAACAATAGCAGTCCAAAGCTCAAGCAGTAAAAGTCTAAAGACATAACCGTGTTACACAAAGGTCACTGACTTCCGATATTTTGTTCCAGCTTAGAGCTAGTGACTATATCAACTAGAGAAAACGTGAATTTCCCATGAAATTTCCATGAATTACAGATTTGGAGTATTGGTCTTGTTGATTTATTATCCCCCTGTTGTTTAAGAGTGAAAATGGCGCTTTATGTTACGTTTGGTCAAATTACTTTTGGGTTCTCCACAACACTGAATATGTGCATATGTAAAAACATTACAGGTTTTATTGACTGTCAAGTCTACATCTTTTATGTTGAGGTAAATAATGCTTGTTTTCAATGCAGCTGGGTTTTCTTGAGTGAAGAGTGTCACAAGATCTCTTTCTCTCATCACACACACAAACAAAAGTTTTTGTTTTTTTGTATTTATAATCAAGGCACACTAGAATTCTTGACTCTGATTGGCTGTTCTAAGGTGTTTATTAATTTTCATTATAGATCAGATAGTTACAGTCCTTGATTATGATGCATTCTAAGCTGTTGTAAAATACTCCATAAACACAGCTGTGACCTCATTAAAAGTGCCAAGCATGTGTCTGTGTCTAATGATAACCATCATTAATAATTAAGCAGCTAAACTTCTGCAGTAATGTCAAATTAAAAGTTTTACTTTGGAGTGCTTCATGTTTAATCTTCTTTTGTCGTGCTTTAAAGAACACTATTTTTAATGTTGACTAACATACTAAAGCACATTTAAAGTACTTGATCATAATTTTAACTGAAGTGTGTTATTACATTACATTTTAAGGTAATATCTTTTAATGTATCTTTTAAACTGCAAATTCATCAATACAAATGTGTAATTATAAATGCTTGTCAGCACATTCAGCAGTACTTTAACCATATTTCAAAGACAACAGTAAGTAACTATGAAATTACATATGAAGACATGCATGTACTTAAGTCCTACTTAAGGGGGTCAAAAAAGCACTCTAAGTCTAATTGCATTTAATATACATTTAAATTATAATACATTTAACTGTAATTAACATGCAAGTGCCTGAAAACATTACATTCCTTTCACACTTTATTTCCATAAAAAGTACTCTTTTTGAAAGTATGCTGAAGTGTACTTCTTTTTCACAAGGCTCTATTGGGATTTTGGGATAAAAATTAGACATGAAAACTTCAAATTTGTATATAAAGCAGACTGGCAGAGGTAAACTACTTTCAAACCACTAATTAGCTACTTTCCATCCTTCAGGGATTAGAAAC
>NW_015632728.1:352878-353995 GCF_001515625.1 Sinocyclocheilus rhinocerous
TCAATCTGAGGTGGGGGAGGGTGAGTTCACTGCACATGGTCGGGACATTTATGATTTTCTCCAAGCTGGTTAAGACATGCTCCTAAAAACCCCAATGAAATCTCTCTCTCTCAAAAAAAAAAAAACAGCTAAGCAAGCGCTTAATTTACCAAAAGCCATAAACAAAGCCACTTACTATAACCTCCTATTTAAAAAAAAAATCTTAAAACAATATTTCTCTTCTTTCGGCATTGCTTTTCTGCTCTACACTCTTAAAAATAAAGTTTCTTTATTGGTATAGATGGTTCCAAAAATAACCTTTAACATCGATGGAATCTTTCCATTCCACAAAAGGTTCTTTATGGTGGAAAAAGATTCTTTAGAATTTTAAATGTCTTCACAGAAAGAAAAAATGGTGAACTGTTCACTGAAAGGTTCTAAAGGTTCCAAAAGGGTTCTTCACTCTTAGCAACAAAGGTCCTTTATTGGCATTGATGGTTCTGTGAACAACCTAACATCCATAGAATCTTTCCATTCCATAAAAGGTTATTTAAAGTGAATGAAGTTCCTTTCAATTTTTAAAATGTTCTAAGAACTAATAAAAATGGTTCTTTTAAGAACTTTCACTGAAAGGTTCTTTGGGAAACCAAAAATGGTTCTCTTCCGAGGGAATTTCGAACTGCATCCTCTAGAGGTTGCTATGGGGGAACGCCTTCAGCGTGACCGGTGTCTGAAGCATACATCTAATCTTATTTCTTGTGAGGGATAAGCATGAATTGAACGCGCTTGACTCACGAGGAGACGGCTTGTGCTCATCGTGATGCATTCGCGGACTTAATATACATTTAAATTATAATACATTTAACTGTAATTAACATGCAAGTGCCTGAAAACATTACATTCCTTTCACACTTTATTTCCATAAAAAGTACTCTTTTTGAAAGTATGCTGAAGTGTACTTCTTTTTCACAAGGCTCTATTGGGATTTTGGGATAAAAATTAGACATGAAAACTTCAAATTTGTATATAAAGCAGACTGGCAGAGGTAAACTACTTTCAAACCACTAATTAGCTACTTTCCATCCTTCAGGGATTAGAAACTCTTTCCCTCTGAGTCAATCTGAGGTGGGGGAGGGTG
>NW_015632728.1:354060-354587 GCF_001515625.1 Sinocyclocheilus rhinocerous
TCAATCTGAGGTGGGGGAGGGTGAGTTCACTGCACATGGTCGGGACATTTATGATTTTCTCCAAGCTGGTTAAGACATGCTCCTAAAAACCCCAATGAAATCTCTCTCTCTCAAAAAAAAAAAAACAGCTAAGCAAGCGCTTAATTTACCAAAAGCCATAAACAAAGCCACTTACTATAACCTCCTATTTAAAAAAAAAATCTTAAAACAATATTTCTCTTCTTTCGGCATTGCTTTTCTGCTCTACACTCTTAAAAATAAAGTTTCTTTATTGGTATAGATGGTTCCAAAAATAACCTTTAACATCGATGGAATCTTTCCATTCCACAAAAGGTTCTTTATGGTGGAAAAAGATTCTTTAGAATTTTAAATGTCTTCACAGAAAGAAAAAATGGTGAACTGTTCACTGAAAGGTTCTAAAGGTTCCAAAAGGGTTCTTCACTCTTAGCAACAAAGGTCCTTTATTGGCATTGATGGTTCTGTGAACAACCTAACATCCATAGAATCTTTCCATTCCATAAAAGGTT
>NW_015632728.1:354627-355325 GCF_001515625.1 Sinocyclocheilus rhinocerous
GGACGCAAGCTTCAGACGAAGAAGCGGATGACGTGTTCTCCCGGCACCCTTTTATACTGTGATCGCGCCAGGTAATGACGTCATAGGCTGTCGCTGGCCAATGTTATTGTCGTGTTTAGATGTATGCTTCAGACACCGGTCACACTGAAGGCGTTCCCCTATAGCGACCTCTAGAGGACGCAGTGTCTTGTTCCCTTCTCAGGGAACCATGGTTACATCCATAACCTGAGACGTTCTTTATGGCACTGTTGTATAAACCCTTTTTTGGAACCTTCATTTTTAAGAGTGCATGGAAACTTTCCATTCCACAAAAGGTTCTTTATAGTGTAAAAAGTTTTTTTTTTTTAGATTTTTTAAATGTTCTTCCCATTACCAAAAATGGTTATTTAAAGAACTGATCACTGGCACACACACACACAAAGCTAATGGAATAGTTAAGATTATTTTACTGTTTTTAAAGTCTCTTCTGCTCACCAAGGATGCATTTATTTGATCAAATATACAGTAAAATCTGTAATAATGTGAAATATTACAATTTCAAATAACTTTTATATTTGAATATATAGTAAAATATAATTTATGTCTGTGATCAAAGCTGAATTTTCAGCATCATTACTTCAGTCTTCAGTGTCACATGATCTTCAGAAATCATTCTAATATGCTGATTTGCTGCTCAAGAAACATTTCTTATTATGTTT
>NW_015632728.1:355335-372963 GCF_001515625.1 Sinocyclocheilus rhinocerous
AAAATATAATTTATGTCTGTGATCAAAGCTGAATTTTTAGCATCATTACTTCAGTCTTCAGTGTCACATGATCTTCAGAAATCATTCTAATATGCTGATTTGCTGCTCAAGAAACATTTCTTATTATGTTTATGTATTATGTTTTGTTATGTTTTTGACGAGTAATATTTTTTACGGAAACCATGATACATTACCATTCAAAAGTTTGGATTAAAAAAAATAAAACTTTTATTCAGTAAGGACACATTGATCAAAAGTTACAGTAAATCCATTCATAATGTTACAAAATATTTATATTTCAAATAAATGCTGTTCTTTGGAACTTTATTGATCAAAGAATCCTGAAAAATAACATGGTTTCCATAAAATATAAAGCAGCACAACTGTTTTCAACATTGATAATAATCAGAAATGTTTCTTGAGCAGCAAATCAGCATATTAGAATGATTTCTGAAGATCATGTGACTGAAGACTGTGGAGTAATGATGCTGAAAATCGCTGGATTTTTATTTTAGAGCTCTGTTTTCAGGTCTAAATATTCCCCCACCTTTCCCAGGTGCACAGGTATTTTGTTCCTGCAGACCCCGAGGCTTAGGCTTTCTTTCTAGTGTGCCATTTAGAGAGACCGCTGGTTGCACTCCATCACACATCAGACAGAAAGCTAAATTTATTCATCAGACACTCCTTACTAAAATACTACAGAATGCTACAGGAAATAAAATCAGACCAACCTAATCTACCTTTGCAAATCTGTGCAGCTGTTGAAAAACTGAATTGATAATAAATTTAATGTGCAATGTTTTAAAATAATTAAAAATTTTAAATAATTCGTCCATAAGATGAATTTAGATGTTGTAAACCCCGTTTCCTGAAATAATTACTACAAAATGTTAGTTTATCTGCATTTTAAAAATTTCATTTTATCACATTAATCACATAAATTTGCTGATTTTTGTAAAATCAAACATACCTAGTTATTATATATATATATATATATATATATATATATATATATATATACACACACACGCGCACACACACACACACAGCAAATGATATAGAATACAATTATATATTAAAAGTATATATATATATAAACCAAACACTCACCCAGCAGGACTGCAGGCTCAGTCGTGTCCGGGACCTGCTAAAATATAAAGCAGCACAACTGTTTTCAACATTGATAATAATCAGAAATGTTTCTTGAGCAGCAAATCAGCATATTAGAATGATTTCTGAAGATCATGTGACTGAAGACTGGAGTAATGATGCTGAAAATACAGCTTTGATCACAGAAATAAATTACATTTTAACGTAGATTCATATAGAAAACAGTTATTTTAAATTCTAATAACATTTTACAATATTTTATTTTTGATCAAATAAATGCAGCCTTTGCGAGCATAAGAGACATATTTCAATTAAAGGGGTCATAGGATGCCCATTTTCCACACGTTGATATGATTCTTTAGGGTCTTAATGAAAAGTCTTTAACACAGTTTGGTAAAAAATTCTCAATGGTAGTGTAAAAAACAGCTTTTTTACCCTGTCAAAAACCCTGGCGGTGAAACAATGGCAGACTGATGACAGCTCACTCAGGGGCGGAGCTAAGGTAAGACGCCAGTCCAGTCTGTGCTGAAACGCAACTGTCAATCACTATCGTATCGTAACTATCGTGGGGAGGGGCCTGTTTTTGTGACGTCACACAGACAGGCATCTGAGATCGGCTCGATTTAAGAAAGGGGAATAGATATGAGCAGATTAAAAAAAAAACACTGGGTGGATTTTTATCATTTTAAGGTGGTTGTGTACACACTGCCTACACACATTTCTGTTCAAACAACTTGTAAAAGTGCATGTAGCATCATATGACCCCTTTAATTAATTAATTTTTTTACCTTGGCTGATGACAGCCTTTCTGTTCTTCCCATCCAGGTCAGCTCTTTCAATGACGTGGTGTTTGGCGTCCACCCAGTACATACGGTGACTGGCGTAGTCAATGGTAAGTCCATTTGGCCAGAAGAGGTGCGTATCCGCAATTATTTTGCGATTAGAGCCGTCCATGTTGGCATATTCAATGCATGGCATATTTCCCCAGTCGGTCCAGTAAATCTTCCTAAAGACAGATCATAAGCAATTAGAAATCCTGTTTTATAATATTATGCAGCCATGGATACAACAAAGCAAACAATTAATGTTCTTTTTGATAACAACATAACATTGGATACACATCTTTCTCTTGACAGGAATTATGGTCCTCAGGATTTTACCAGTCTTCATTTAAGTTAATAAAATAAGTGCTTTTGAAGAACAACGCCATGCATTTTATCCATCAGTAAAATGGATGAGGCTTTTTTCCAAGGCTTATTATTTCTCACATACAGCAAGATCTGCATGCATCTGTGTGTAAGAATCAGTGGACACACAGACGGTCGAAAACAAGGGCTAAATCTTGTTGGAGAGGGAATTCAAGCCAGATTTCATAAACCCCTTTGTTCTCTATGACAAAGAGCCATGATGAGCGTCGGCTGCAACAAGCCTTGTGACAATCCCTGGATGAATTTTTTGCCCAGCCTTTGTGATTAGAAGCAAATTGAGTTATGAAGTTTAGCCAGAAGTCACCAGAATGGTTTCATGCTCAGCTTACCATTGCTTATTACAGAACAACAACAACAACAACTGGTCACAAGAGGGGATTTTCCCAATGCAAAAGAACAAAGAGGTTCCAGTCACAATTTTCAGTTCTTAAAATAATAAATGTACAGAATTTGCATGCACATAAATTAAAAGGGTTCAAAAATGAGGAAAGAGTCTGATGTCGGTTTTGAAAAAGAGGTACACTTTAGAGTACTTTTAAAAAGGACTTATTATGGAAATCATATACTTTACAAAATATACTGAATGTAATGCTTTTGGCCGCTTACAGTAACTGCATGCTAACTGCGATTAAATAAAAATGTATTATAGTTTTATATTAAATGCAGTTAGCTGAATTTAAGAGTGATTTCTGGACCCACTTAAGTAGGACTTAAGTACATCAAAATATGTGATTTCATAATTACTTCTATTTGTCTTTGAAATATGGTTAAAGTACTGCTGAATGTACTGACAAGCATTTATGATAAAATGTCATGTGTTTAAATATATGTTTAGAACTAGACATTTGTAATTATGAAGTTGCACTTTAGTACATTTAAAATATTTGTAATGTAATACTGAATGACACACTACAGCTGAAATGATAATCAAGTGCTTTACATGTGCTTTAGTATGTCATTTAAAATCAAAATAAGTGTACTTCTTTAAAGCACAACAAAAGATTATTAAAAAAATATTTAAAATGTACTTTAAAGTAAAACTTTTCAGGTGACATTATTACAAAGGTCACTTTTTAAAAGTGTACTTGTGTGTTAAGAAAGTGTCTTTAAGTCACTTAAGTGGTCTTTTATTCATATGAAATTATCTTCAAGCACAGTTTATAAAAATATACAGTAACACTTTATTTTAAGGTGTTCTTGTTACACATGTTACATGTACTTACTATTATAATATCAATAAATTATGCATAATTACATGCAAGTAACACTAAGCCAAATCCTAATCCTAACCATATAGTAAATACATGTAGTTAATTAATAACAGTGCTTAAATGTATAATTACACTGTAACAAAGACACCTTAAAATAAAGTGTAACCAAATATACTTTTAATATTTAAAGTGCACTACAAATGCACATTCAATACAATAAATCACACTTATTTTTCTCAAGGGGTACTATGAAAATACTGTAACTCATAGAACGCAAGACTTCCAACCCAGTCCAAAATCAGTATTGAGAATTTATTGTGCAATTATTGGGCTGAATACCCATCTGAAAAACAGCATTATTTGCAAATTATAGTATAATTTAAGTAAAACAACAGTCAGAATATTTACCCTTCCATGGGGTGCAGAGCGATGGCACGGGGTTTCTCCATCCTCTGCCATAAAAGCACTTTACGCTGTGTGCCGTCCAGATTGGCCACTTCAATACGAGACGTTCCCGAGTCAGTCCAGTAGAGCTTATTATGAATCCAGTCTATGGCCAGACCACCTAAGAATAATAATATGGGGAAAAAACTATTATTGCTGCTTTAAAACAAACTACTATTGCTACTACACATGTTATGTATTATTTATTCCTTGTTTCCTTGCCAAAGCATGAAATTAACATTTGACATACTTTATCTATCATTTAGTGAAAAGTCACTCTGTAAAATATATGTGTTAGACATATACATGCATACATACATACACACACACACACACACACATACACATATATATATATATATATATATACACACATACAGTACATATATATATATACACACACACACTACATATACAGTGGGTACGGAAAGTATTCAGACCCCCTTAAATTTTTCACTCTTTGTTATATTGCAGCCATTTGCTAAAATAATTTAAGTAAATTTTTTTTCCTCATTAATGTACACACAGCACCCCTTGACTTTTTACACAGTGCATTAGGGCTGTCAAATGGGATGACAAAAACATGATTTTTCATTATTTCATTTGACATTTTTGTTGTTGTTGAGTTTTTGTAAAAGTCTTGTTTTGTGTTGGGTAATTGCATGCCATTTTCTTTATCTAAGCTACAAAAGCATTAAAAATAAACCAAGAACTGTTCCTGGATGACTTTATTGCTGTTTTATACGTCTGTAAATCAAAAACCTAAACTGTCAAACTCAATGATTAAAGGCATAGCTCACTCAATTCTGTCATCATTTGCTCACGCTCAGCTTATTCGAATCCAGTATAAATTTCTTTCTTCTGCTTAAAACAAATGAAGACAGCTGCTGGTAGACATTGACTTCCATAGTATGGAAAAAAAATACTGTGGAAGTCAATGGGAACTAGCAACTGTTTGTCCAAAACATTCTTCAAAATAATTCAGCAGAAGAAAGAAATTCATATAGGTTTTGAACAACCTGAGGGTGAGCAAATGATGAATTTTCATTTTTGAGTGAACTATGCCTTTAACTAAGCAGCATAAACAACAAAACTGTTATTCAAACTTTGAACAAATTCTACTTAAAGCGAGCAACATAATGATCCTGGAACGCTTCCATTATCCATCACTGAAATTGTCACTAACTACTTTAGACTGTTTCACGTAGCTGCAGTTTAGTACGAGTCTGCACTCCTGTTATAATCAATGCAGCTGTCTACACTCTCTTATTTACACCGTGTCTATGCCTTGTTGACTATAAGTGTCTTTCCATTTTTGTTGCATCTTGCTTTTTTATTCAGCTAATTGGGAAAACAAGCACGAGTCATAAATCAGTGAATATGAGGAACATACAGTGAAAACGACTGCGTACCTGGACTCTCAAGTCCCGTGGACACGACCTCCTCCACATTACTACCGTTCAGACTGGCTCTCATGATACGGTCCAGTGTCACGTCTGACCAGAACACACCACTCCAGTCCATCAGTTGACGTCTTGTGAAGCAAAATGAAACAAATCCATCATTAAGACGTTTTAACTTCAAATTTTGAACATTGCTTCTGGTTAAAATAAAAAGTGAAAACGTCCATCTCTTATTGTCTCTCATATCAAAATATGCCCCCACCCACATATTTCTTTAGAACTGTTTTTGCTTGTAATCGGTGCTTGATCTGTGAATGTTTCTTTCCTTATTCGGACCAGATTAATTTTTCACTGGAGGAAGCGTTATTATGAATTATGGACTCAGCTGGAAAGTGACGGCTTGAAGCTTAAAAACCGCACACATCGACCAGACATACAGCGAAACTGATCAGCCATGGACATCGACGTACCTGACGGTGAGAAAGAGGCATGTGACAGATGTGAAATCCACTCGCACACACAAATACTACAATAAAACAGCTACTCACTGCAGTTCTTTTCATCTGATTGGTCGTCGCAGTCGTATTCTCCGTCACACCTCCAGCCTGCATTGATACACATGCCACTGCTGCACATGAACTCTGCAGAACGGCAGGGCTGTTGGGAGGCTGCGTTCACACACACACACACACACACACCAAATCAGACATACACACACACACATGAAACTCATCTGTATTAGAAAATCTTCTTGAATAACCCTTGCGAAAAGTAGTATACTTTAGCATACTTTTAAAAAGAGCACTTTTATGGAAATAGACTATTTTATACACTGAATACAGTTAAGTGTGAATTGAATTAAATGTTTTCAGACACTAAATTGCATCTTAATTTCAATTAAATGCAAATGTATTATAGTTTAAATCTACAATAAATACAGTTAGATGAACTTTAGAGTGCCTTTTGACCAACTAAAGCAGGACTTTTGTATATGTAATTGCACAAAGTACACATTTGTAATGAAGTTGCAATTTAATGGATTTAAAATGTTAACTTTATATGTAATATTGAACAAGACACTACTGGTAAAATTATAATCATTTAATCATTTTAATACAAAGAAAAATCCAACAAGCAAATAAAAAAAAAAAAAAAATCCACAGATTTACAGTAAGGAGAACCATTTTATGCCAAAAAAAATATTTTAAATGAAATACTAAAACAAGCGCACTTAATTGTATTAAAAGTGTGCACTTGTAGTATACATCAAATATTAAATGTACAGTATATCTAAAAGATAATATTAATGAAATAAAAGGCCACTTTTTTTAAGTGTACTTAAAGACAGACACTTTCATTCCTAACACACTTAAGTACACTTAAAAGGGCACTTTGTAATAATGTCAAAGTAAATGTTTTACTTTAAAGTACATTATAAATCATTGTTTTAATAATCTTTTCATGCTTTAAAGTACACTTATTTTGATGTGTTGACTAACATTGTAAAGCATATGTAAAGTACTAAATTATAATTTTAACTGTAGTGTTTTGTTTGATATCACATTTACCCCTGGTTTCACAGACAAGGCTTAAGCCTAGTCCCAGACTAAAATGTATGTCTGGACTGTTTCAACTAAAAGAAACTTGAACTGACTGATCTTAAAACATGTCACCGCCTTTGTTTCGTCTCAAGATGACCAGTAATGTTTTTTTGTAAGGCATGTTTATAAAAAATTACTTAAGTCCTAATTGAACTACGGCCTAATCCTGGTTTAGTCTAAGCCCTGTCTGTGAAACCAGGCCTTAAAAATAATATATTTCATTTTTAAATTTCAACAAAAATGACATTAAAATATAGCTTAGTTTATCATAAGTGCTTGTCCGTACATTCGTTAGTAAACTTTATCAATATTTCAGAGACAATAGAATTATGAAATTACATAAAGATGTACTTAAAACCTACTTAAGTGGCTCAAAATACTAAACTTAATTGGTAATATAAATTGAAATTATAATACATTTGGATTTAATTTCAAAGTATATTATTTCTATTATAAGTATGCTAAAGTGTGCTTTTTTTACAAGGAAAGGTGAGAATTAATTATAATGATTGTAAGCAGAGAAAGAAAAGAGGCATTTCCAAACCAAAAAAGAAAAAAAAAATTAGAAGAGAGTGAGACAGAGCGAATGTTCCTTACAACAGTCCGACTCATCAGACCAGTCCCCGCAGTCATCATCTCCATCACAGTGGTAGATGTCCAGAATGCAGCGGCCATATGCACACTGAAACTCCTCAACACTGCATGTGGCTGTCATCACGTCAGATGCTGGAGAGAGAAATTATGTAACGTGATTTACACTCCCACACACATGCACCCGCAAACAGTCCAACAAATCCCTCTCAACAGCTATTTGCAATAAATAAAACAAACAAAAACAAATATAACAGAAATAAATTAAAGTCACAAGAAGCAATCACTGGGATCCAAGCATATGAAAAAAGTGGAGAAATTGACCACAATTTTGCAGAATAGTCCCTGTGTATACAGATGTTGTTCAATGGTGGCGAATTTCTTGTGATCACCTTAAATTAGGAGATTCTTTTTTTAAACCAAACTCTGGTGAACTGTTTTCCACTGCAATGTAGCAGTCTATGGTTTTGTGAAATCTTTTTGCATCCGTGTCTAAACATATTTTGGCAGGCATCTGCTATCTACAAAATAAGCTTACAAATATATATATATTTCTTTTTCTGTCAAGCAGCTCTTGGAGACACTATACATGCACAGCTTTGGATGGCCTAGAATGAGCAGAAATTATTCAGAAAAATCTAAAATAATTGAAGAAATATGACTAAAACATACATTTTCTCTTTAGCTTCACCAATATGACAATTTGCATGACTTTGATTCCATGTGTAGCGGTCAATGTTCTGAACCTTCGGCCCAAATTTCATGTTCCCACCATGTGTGTTTTGTTCTGTAGATTCTGTTTACAGGCAAGCAATGGATGGATGCATGGATGCATGGACGGATGGATGCAAGGATGGATGGACGGATGGATGCAAGGATGGATGGATGCAAAATAGATGGAAACATGGATGCATATTTAATGGATACAAGGATGGATGGATGGATGGATGGATGAATGATGGATGCATGGATGACAGAAGGAAACATGGATACATGATCAACGGATGCAAGGATGGATGATGGAAGGATATATGATGGATGCACAATGGATGGGTGCTTGGATGGATGGATGGATGGATGGTTGCTTGGATGATGACTGCATACATAGACGGATAGATTGAAACATGGATGCATGATTAATGGATGCAAGGATGGATGGATGGATAGATGGATGGATGCAAAAATGGATGCATATTTAATGGATACAAGGATGGATGGATGGATGGATGGGGTTGGATGGATGGATGAATGAATGATGGATGCATGGATGATAGAAGGAAAAATGGATACATGATCAATGGATGCAAGGATGGATGGATGGAAGGATATATGATGGATGCATAATGGATGGGTGCTTGGATGGATGGATGATGGCTGCAAAGACGGATAGATTGAAATGTATGAATGATTAATGGATGTAAGGATGGATGGATGCATCACGTATGGATGGATGGAGGGATGGATGGATACATAGACGGATAGATGGAAACATGGATGCATATTTAATGGATACAAGGATGGATGATGGATGGATGGATGAATGATGGATGCATGGATGATAGAAGGAAACATGGATGCATGGATGATAGAAGGAAACATGGATACATGATCAATGGATGCAAGGATGGATGGATGGAAGGATATATGATGGATACACAATGGATGGGTGCTTGGATGGATGGATGATGGCTGCATAGACGGATAGATTGAAACATGGATGCATGATTAATGGATGCAAGGATGGATGGATACATGATACATAATGCATGATGGATGCATGATGGATGGATGATGGATCAATGGATGCATTGATAGAAGCAGGGATGTTCATCTGACAAATAGGTGCACTCGAACTCAAAATCAACTTACGGCAATTCTCTTCATCAGTTCCATCTTTGCAGTCGGTGTCTCCATCACAGTACCAGTGTTCTGCGATGCAGCTTCCATCAGTGCAACGGAACTCTTTATCAGAGCACTTCCTCTTATCTGGACACACATACAAGCACAAAAGGGCATTGAGATTCTTGCAGTGTGAAAAAATCTATTTATGAAGGTTGTTTGGCAGAAACTTTCGGTCAAACTTGACAGAAATTATGGATGGATGATGGCTGCATAGACGGATAGATTGAAACATGGATGCATGATTAATGGATGCAAGGATGGATGGATACATGATACATAATGCATGATGGATGCATGATGGATGGATGATGGATGCATGGATCAATGGATGCATTGATAGAAGCAGGGATGTTCATCTGACAAATAGGTGCACTCGAACTCAGAATCAACTTACGGCAATTCTCTTCATCAGTTCCATCTTTGCAGTCGGTGTCTCCATCACAGTACCAGTGTTCTGCGATGCAGCTTCCATCAGTGCAACGGAACTCTTTATCAGAGCACTTCCTCTTATCTGGACACACATACAAGCACAAAAGGGCATTGAGATTCTTGCAGTGTGAAAAAATCTATTTATGAAGGTTGTTTGGCAGAAACTTTCGGTCAAACTTGACAGAAATTAAAAATGAACAAATAAATCCCAATCCCACCCCCAATTGAAAAAAAAGGCAGGTGCAGACCTTGAAGAACTGATTAGATAACCTTGCTTTGTAAACTTCTGAATATTTTAATAAACTGATGGCTAGAAACCATAAGGTCTGCACAGCTGTCATTGCTGCAAGTGCAGGAATCTTTAACAAACAGTTTGAAAATACTGCATTTAATTAAAATCAAAATCAGTATTTGTAACATAATAAATGTAACTTTTAATAAATATTATGTAATCTTGGTAAGTGCCACACAAATATCCCATAGTTATTCAGAACTTTTTGAACTGTAGTGTATAAGACATCATGTCTGTTCTTGACTAGGGCATCAAATGACCTAAGACACCCTCTGCATTCATGATTGTATTTCACTTATGTGCAAAACAATTATTTAGATATAACTGCAAGATACAACTTTAAGCAAGCATGTAATGTTTCCAGACACTTAATTGGATGTTAAATGCAATTCAATGAAAATGTATTATAGATTAAATGCATATTAAATGTAATTAACTGAACTTTAAAGTGTTTCCCATTTAAGTAAGTACATCTTCATATGTAATTTCATAATTACTTCTGCTGTCTGTGAAATATGGTAAATTACTGCTGAATGTACTGACCAACATTTATGGTCAAATATAATGATGATGTTGCAACTTGATACATTTAAAATATCTTAACTTTAAATATAGTATTGAATAATCAAGTACTTTATAATGAAGTACTTTACATGTGCATTATTTTAGTCAACACATCAAAATAAGTGTACTTCTTTAAAGTACGACTAAAGATTAAGACTTTAAAAAAATAAAACTTTTAAAAGTTTTAATTTGACTGACTTTTTAAAAGTGATTTTTTATCTTACCTATACTTTTTAAATATTGAAGTTCACTACAATTGCACATTTAATAAAATTAAGCACCCTTTTTTTCACAAAGGGATTCAGGACATTATTTGTCAAACGTTTTGCAATGGTATGTGTGACTGTTCTGTTCTCGTCTTTCTGTTTTGCTCTATACTGCTGCTCCCTGCTCTGGCAGGTACATGACAGACACCAGATGATCCCAATTACAATCAAGGACGACCTGTTTGGTGTGATTGGTTAGAGCGCAACACCTCTAACATGTAAGACGTGCCGAGACCAGGTTTCCACACCTTTAGAACATAAAATAATGTGTGTGTGTGTATGTGTATATATGTGTGACCCTGGACCACAAAACCATTCATAAGGGTCAATTTTTTAAAATTGAGATTTATACATCTTTATACAGATTTATACAATAAATAAGCTTTCCATTGATGTATGGTTTGTTATGATAGGACAATATCTGGCTGAGATACAACTATTTGAAAATCTGGAATCTGAGGGTGCAAAAAAATCTAAATATTGAGAAAATCATCTTTAAAGTTGTCCAAATCAAGTTCTTAGCAATGCATATTACTAATCAAAAATTAAGTTTTGATATATTTACGGTAGGAAATTTACAAAATATATTCATGGAACATGATCTTTACTTAATATCCTAATGATTTTTGGCATAAAAGAAAAATCGATAATTTTGACCCATACAGTGTATTTTTGGCTATTGCTACAAATATACCCCTGCGACTTATGATTGGTTTTGTGGTCCAGGGTCACAAGGTGGAAGTCTAAAAGGGATACGTTTTTTTGTTTTTTTTAAAGAATAGAATTAGAATAGAGAGTGCTAGAGTTAGAGGGTCAAATAAAGATGGAAGAGTTGTGTTTTTAGCAGATTCTTGAAGATGGTTAAGGACTCAGCTGCTGGGATTGAGCTGGGCAGGTCATTCCACCAGGAGGGAACAGTTAATGTAAAAGTCGGCGGTATCGCTCTCGTACTCGAGTGATATTGCTCATATATACAGTATGTGTGTGTATAAAAATGATCTCACCGCACTGCTCGTCACTGTTATCTCCACAGTCATTGTCTCCATCACAGTACCACAGGCTCCGGATACAGTATCCATTTTGACAATGAAACTCATCCTCCTCGCATTCTCGCGGAGCTGAAAAAACAAAATCATGCAAGATGTCATAAATGTCATTAATGGGTTAACACAGATTAAACATATGAACTGTTTTCATCCAAGATGTACAGTAGATGACTACCTTCAACATCACAATAATCCACACTACTCCAGTGCTTCAATAAAGTCTTGTTACAGTTGAAAAAAGCTGTTCGCAAGAAATGAATCCATCATTAAGACGTTTATGACTTCAAACCGTTGTTTCCGACTAAAATATGAGTCAATAAATCCATAATATTGTATTCTACATGCATTTTGGCCAGAAATGGCCAGTTTAAGGATAACATATCTTAAAGATAGATTTGTTTGTTTCTTACAAACACGCAGCTTTTCTCTTCACAAGACGTTAACTGATGGACTGGAGTGGTGTGGATTACTTGTGGATTATTGTGATGTTTTTATCAGCTGTTTGGACTCTCATTCTGACGGCACCCATTCACTGCAGAGCTTCCACTGCTGAGACACTGATGCAATGCTACATTTCTCCAAATCTGATGAAGAAACAAACTCATCTACATCTTGGATGGCCTGAGGGTAGAGTACATTCATCAATTTTTTATTTTTTTGGGTGAACTATTCCTTAAAGGTTTGAGAGTTCAAGAATATATTACCTATACATTAGCCTTGCAGTGCTACAGAAAGCACAATCCAGTGCACTGGTAGCGCTCATAGCATTTTATTGACACCGGTACGGGACTCCAGAACAGCAGCATTAAATGTGATGCTGCTTGTATTTACACCACCCACCACGCCAGACACACACACACACACCGGTGTATTTCTGCACCGCCGCTCTTTTACCCGCCATATGCACAAAACATCTCAAACTGCAAAGCACACTGGAAAAGCAAAAAAAACTATTTTTCTGATACCTCTGTTTTGATGGCTCCTTTGTAGTAAAATGCATATAAAAACGGGATATAAAAATATCTCACTTGCACAAAAATGCTAAAAAAATTTATCAAAATACACAGGAAACGCAGCAGTCGTTGGGCTATTTTTAGTGCATGCACTCAAAAAAATGAAATCTGGGTGTTGTTTGATTAAAATAAATAGAGTATGTTGAAACAAATAAAACAAATCAGTTGAAGGTATGTACACAGTTATTTCAAATCAGTCTAAACTAAATCCAGGGGAAATTAAAAGAGCTCTATTAATTTCTGCTGAAACTACAAATATGAATTGAGTTGAGTCAACAACTTATTTTGCGCATGCGCTGAAGACAGGAATTCCACGTGACCAGTGTTGCCAATTTAGCAATTTTGTTGCTAGATTTAGCAACTTTTCAGATTACCCTAGCAACTTTTTCTTCCAAAAGCACCTAGCAACAAATGTAGCTTTTTTTTTTATTATTATTTGGCAACTTTTAGCAACTTTTTATAAGTGTTTCAAGCGATAAAAAGGCACACATTTTCCATCTAAATTACACAAAAAGAGGAAACCAAAGATGCCTAGCAGTGCACACATCACGTGAATTAAGTTAACTGCTATTTGCAATTGTTCAACAATAATTCAACGGTTCTGCATGCTTTCCAATTGTTCTCGTGCTGGTGCTTTGATGTCAAACACTGATCGATCTGCGCAGCGCCGCTTCAAGACGAACACACCTATTGTGATACACCTTGTTAGTAGCTGTGATTGTTGATCAGTTAGTACACTGTAAGAAAAATGGAAAGGGTACTAGTAATTTTCCAGGACATTATCCGTCATCCATTATCCATTGCAACTCTGTAACTCTGTAACCCAAAAAAACACAAAATACAATGCACAATTTAAAATGCAGGTAAAAAAAACCTGTGAAAAATCAATAAGGAAAATTCCTTCATATAAACATAGTAGACTATTTTTACAGACTTTTCTTAGAGTGTAGCATTCAAACTAACTACAAATACACTGCTTAAAAGTATAATTGTTCATAGTGTGTAGTCTTACAAGTTTACTAGTTAAATAAAAAAAAACTTAAATTGTAATTGTTCAAAAATGTGTAAGTGTTCAATAATTCAGTTGTATTTAAAAATACAGTTATTTATATTTTCATATTATTTTATAATGCATTTATATTATTTTACGAACAGTTTTTAACAAATTAAAAATTAACATATACAAAATATATTTTTTGCTGAGATTTGATGCAGTGACACAATTTTGCTTCGTGATTACGTGATGTCATCGCGCAATGACATCACAACGTCATTTAGCAACTTTTAGCAACAAATCGACCTTCCTTTAGCAACTTCCCAAGAAAATTAGTTGGCAACACTGCTTGAAGCAACACGGAGTCACAGCGCGCAGCTCCGCATCGAGAAGTTCAAAGCACAAAGGAAAGAGATATTGATGGAGATTGTAGCTCAACACTAAGCACAAATTTGTGTTTTACTCTTTAACAGTAATTGGAAATTTTACGTTAAAAGTGGTTGATGAACATTTCATTTAATTGCATGCAATAGCAATATTGTTAATCCTCTTTTTCTGGTTTTTAGTTTATTTCTTTGTTTTACTAAAAATATTTGTCAACCATGCAGAAACTTTAAAACTACTACTGTAGTTGCTTTAAACTGATTCTGAAAATACTGTATTTTTGAACTATCTTGTTCTAAGAAAGTTTTGAAACTGTAGGTCAGCGCTGATCAGTAATTGCTGTTTTTGGGTTTCACTTTTGACACTGGAATAAAGAAAGACTTGAGACATTCACATTGAGCATTTTATTTGTACATTAAAATACATTTTGGTTTAAAGTCAAAAATATTTCAATGAGAAAATTTCTGGTTTAAATTAAGTGGTTAAAATTAATTGGCTCAACAAGACTAAACTGTGTATAAGTTAAATCCACAAGATAATTCAAACGAAAAAGATTTAATCTCATTGGTTGAAGATGATTTTTGCTTTTGGGTTCTATTTGCCTTGATTAAGTTGAGATAACATAATATAATTATGACGCACATTTCCACGCATTTGAATTAAGTTATACCAACGATTTATTTTTTTGAGTGTGCCACTAATTCACAGAGGAAGTGTAAATTATCACAATATTGATATATTAACTGATAATATAAACCAAAAGAGCAGACAAAAGCTGAAGGATGAGAGATGCTGAATGCAAGAGATGAGGCAGTGTGGTGGAAAGGAATGAAAAATTCATGGAAAGCTTATGGCAGACAGACCCCCCATCAAGAGACGAGCCTCAAGAGTGCAGCGCTGAGAAATATGGGTCAGATGCAAAGACTATCGTTGCTTGTTTTCTGCCTCACAGACAGACATGCTGTTCCTCTACAGCATTAAAATGTAACAACGGTAAGGACTGCAATGAAACGAATGCTTGGGTTCTATATCCATATACATATTCCACAAGACATTAATAGTAAGGTCCACATGGTGCTCCTTTAGTAAGCGGTGCTAAAATGGGTTTGAAGTGAAGGAGAAAAAAAAAGTAAAATATTTAACCCTCGTGTTGTTTTCCGGTCATTCTGACACAGAAATGATTTTATTTTTTCTGAAAATGCTAGTCATTGCATTGGACTAAGACTTATTGACTAAAAAAAAGGACTTTTTCCCCACTGTTTAGACTTGCTGTGCTCCCCATCAAAAATAACTGGCCAAATGCTTATAAATGTCTTGTTATGCTATATTATTACTAAATCTTGGATTCAATCTTTTTATCAACTTGTTTTCTTTTTGTATTTCTTTTTGGACCTGACTGATTATAAGCCTCAGTGATCGGAGGTCATGCACCTCAGTTTTTGAATGAACATCGACAAAAATTTCCACAAATAATGCTTTTTTTTTTCACTCAAAAAAGTGCATAAGCTCAAATCAATGAGCCCTACAAACAATCAGCTCCAAAAAGAAATACAAAACCAGTGCTATAATTGGAAAAAAACAAGTTGACAAAAAGATTTATCCAATATTTGGTGATAATACAGCATAATGAGAGATTTACATGCTATTTTTTGTAGACCGGTCATTTTTGATCAGGAACACCAAATTAGACTTGAAATAAGGATTTTCAGCGCAGCACAAGAGTTAAGAAACCAGAAAATGTACAACTCAGTCCAAACAGCAGCCGCTGACTGGCACATATTCAAACATATTTATATATTAATAACAAATGCAAAATGAGGTTTTATGGCCAGTAACAAATAATTATGGTCAGTAAACTTTCCCAGTTCACCCATCATTGGCAGGCGTGACCCTGGCATACACATTTAGATGTGTGACTCAAGCGTCTCTGTAGCTTATTTTACTCATTTAGCTGGCTGGCATTGAAGTCTATTGGATATTTAACTATATATGTTTTCATAACACTAATCCTATAATTTGTGTGAACAAAGCAAGAAATGTAGGAGTCATTTTTGATCAAATCTGTGGTCTTATTCCACCTATAACCATTGCCGAAGTGAAGCCAATTTAGTCATTCAGGGATCTGGGAACTGTTCTATAAGCTTTTATTTAATTCAGAATTGATTACTCTAATGCGCTTTTAGAACAGACAGATTGTAATGTCACACCATATGACGCCCATTTTACGGACAAAATGTATTTAGCCAGAACTTGCTTTAAAATCATGCACAGACATCAACACACACTTTCTGTGTCCATTAAAAATGCCTAATTCTGTTACCTAAACTGTAAGTCACACCATATGACAATTTTGATGTTTAGATAAAAATTTTAAGTAGAGGTCTTTATACACCAGTAAAGCTATGGTATGCTGTAATATCTCGTCAGAGGAACAACAGAACGATATACATTTTTAACAAATACCCATTTTTATTAGTATATGACATCATGGACATGTCATGTCATCCACCCACATTTCTCTAGACCTCTCTTTCCTTAAAGGTCAACAAAAACCATGCTGTTGTTCATTTACAAGTCCAGTCTAACACTTAAGGGTGATCAGAACAATTACTTCTATAGTTCACCCAAAAATGACAATTCTGTCATCATTTACTCACCCTCAAGTTGTTCCAAACCTGTATGAGTTTCTTTCTTCTGTTGAGCACAAATATTAAGTATTTGAAGAATGTTGGTAACCAACCAGCTGCTTGTAGCCATTCAGAGCAACTCCCCAAGGTCAAGATTTTCACTAAATAATAGATGATACTTTGGTTTGTTTCTCATCAAACCTTATCGTATGCTTTCACAACGCTAGAATATGTGACTCTGGAGCACAAAAGCAGTCTTAAAGGGGTCATATGATGCAATTTCATTTTTTCCTTTCTCTTTGGAGTGTTACAAGCTCTTGGTGCATAAAGAAGATCTGTAAAGTTGCAAAGACTAAAGTCTCAAATCCAAAGAGATATTCTTTATAAAAGTTAAGAGTCAGCCACACCTACCTAAAACGGCTCGTTCTAACACGCCCCCACATACCTACGTCACGATCTGGGAAGATTTGCATAACACCGCCCAAATGTTCAAGCAAAGAAAGAAGGCGTAACTTTTATTCACGCTGTAGTATTGTTGTTGCC
>NW_015632728.1:373016-376773 GCF_001515625.1 Sinocyclocheilus rhinocerous
AGCACAAAAGCAGTCTTAAGTTGCTGGGGTATATTTGTAGCAATAGCCAACAATACATTGTATGGGTCAAAATTATAGATTTTTCTTTTATGCCAAAAATCATTAGGATATTAAGTAAAGATCATGTTCCATTAATATATTTTGTTAATTTCCTACCGTAAATATATCAAAATTTAATTTTTGATTAGTAATATGCATTGCTAAGAACTTCATTTGGACAACTTTAAAGATGATTTTCACAATATTCAGATTTTTTTTGCACCCTCATTCCAGATTTTCAAATAGTTGTATCTCGGCCAAATATTGTCCTATCCTAACAAACCATACATCAATGGAAAGCTTTATTCAGCTTTATTCAATTTCGAAAAATTGACACTTAAGACTGGTTTTGTGGTCCAGGGTCACATATACAGCATGAGTCTTAAAAATAATTTTGATAGGCTACCTTTTGTAGCTTGAAAAGATGGTCACTATCTACTGCCCTTGTATGGACAAGAACAAGCATTTTTCAAATGTTCTCCTTTTGTGACTAAATAATAACTGAATTTCCTTTTTTCCTGTGTTTTCTGAACGTTTTTCGTCTTTAAACTATAACACAAATACTGAATTTACTCACGACAGTCTTGTTCATCGGAGTCATCCTCACAGTCGTTGTCTCCATCGCATAACCACGAGCGCCGGATGCACTTTCCATTATCACAGTGAAAGTCTAACGGTGAGCATGTGGGCAATACTGAAGAAATGGAGGAAAGCAAAACCAGTTAACCAGTTAAATAAAAGACAAAAAAAATAGTATAATAAACATATAATAGTGTATTCATTGAACTGCACATTTTGGCTAAAACAGTTCATATATCATAACTGCTATGCATTCAGAAAACGGTATGCATGCTATACCAGTGTTGTTATTGTTTACTAAAACTAAAACTATTACAAATTGAAATAAAACTCAAATAAAATATAAATACTATACAAAAGATTTAAACAAAAGACAAATTGAACAAAAACTAAAATTTAACAAAAATCCGTTAACTGAAATAAAGTTGAAGTTCAAGTACTAAAATTGCAAAAACTGAAATAAAAATAAAAAGCTAAGCAGAAAGATTTTCTTAAAGCACCCAAAATTACCAAAAAATGAAATTAAAACTGAAAATATAAAAAGAAAAGCCATTTCAATCAAAATATTAATAAATACTATATTATAATATATATAATAATAATATATTAATATTAGGCAGCTAGAATATACTTCAGAATATATTTAAATGCGAATGAATGTAATGTTTTAACTTGATTGCATGCTAACTGCAATTAAATGAAAATGTGTTACAGTTTAAGTTTATATTAAATGCAATTAACTGAACTTTAGTGCTTTTTATGACCCAACTAATATTACTTTTTTATAATTACTTCTATGGCATTTAAATAAAAACTGTATTTTTAATGAAATGTAAGAGATTTTTATCCCTCCATTTATGTAAATAAAAGTTTGATTCAAAAAGTTCATCAAAAATGTTGTAAACGTAATCCATGTGAACCGATTTAAGTACATACAGTGTGCATTTAATGGTGTCTGTCTGTGAGTATATGCATATCAAATAACCAGTATAGAGGAGTGTATGTATATGCTTATATTGAAGTGTGATGTTGTGCATGTCTGTGTGTGTTTTGTGTAGTGAGCTCGTCGGTGTTGCTCCTCATTACGAATCTATGGTAGCTTAGAGGAAGAATCCCCTCCCGAGTCTTTGTGTTTTCAGGCTACAGAAACAGGACATTGTTAGGGATCTTCCTGGTGCTTGTTCTGCACCTCCTGGAGAAAAGTGTCTTCTGTATGGCCCTGTAGAGGTGGACACGCTCAGCTGAGCCCAGCAGCCTCCGCAGGGTCATACAGTCGCGTCAGGTGCCCTTTGTGAGGCAGAAAAAGGATGCTTTCTATTGTGCCGCTGTAGAAGGATGTCGGAGGCATCCTGAATCTCCCGATACACAGCCAGGAAATTCCTGAGCCCCTTTTTTACTACACTGTGAATGCAGGTGAACAATACCTTGTGAAAAAAGAAGAGCGCTTACTTGTACTGAATGTGCACTTTTAGTGTACTTCAAATGTTAAAAGTGTTTTTTTTTTTTAAAACTATTTACAGATTGTAACATTATTGAAATAAAAGGCCACTTGAGTGTGTTAAGAAATATGTGACTCTGGAGCACAAAAGCAGTCTTAAGTCGCTGGGGTATATTTGTAGCAATAGCCAACAATACATTGTATGGGTCAAAATTATAGATTTTTCTTTTATGCCAAAAATCATTAGGATATTAAGTAAAGATCCCAGATTTTCAAATAGTTGTATCTCGGCCAAATATTATTTATTTTAGCTTATTTATTCAGCTTTCAGATGATGTATAAATCTCAATTTCAAAAAACTTGACCCTTATGACTGGTTTTGTGGTCCAGGGTCACATATAGTCATGAAAATGTCTCTCTTTAAGTCACTTAAGTACACTTTTAAAAAGCGCACTTTGTAATGATGTCAATTTAAGTTTTACTTCAAAATGCATTTTCAATCATTGTTTTAATAAACTTTTGCTGTGCTTTAAAGAAATACACTTATTTTGATGTGCTGACTAACATACTAAAGCACAAAGTACTTGATTGCAATGTATTTTAAAAGTACTGAACTGCAACATCATTACAAATATGCGATTTCAAATATATTTAAATAAATGACATACAAGTTTCAATAAAAATGTCATTATTAAGTATATTGTAGTTTACTATAAATGCTTCTAGTACATTCAGCAGTACTTATAACCATATTTCAAATACAATAGAAGTATGAAATGAACTGAAGTCTTACTTAAGTGGGTCAAAAAAATCATGTAACTGTATTAAGTAATAAATTTAAACTATAATAAATTTTCATTTAATTGAAATTAACATGCACATAAGCATCCAAAACATTGTATTTTTACTTTGCTTAATTTTGTTTGACTTTTTTACAGTATACTAAAGTGTCTAAGTATGCTCAAATGTGACCCTGGAGCACAAAAGCAGTCTTAAGTCGCTGGGGTATATTTGTAGCAATAGCCAACAATACATTGTATGGGTCAAAATTATCGATTCTTTTCATTTTTCTTTTATGCCAAAAATCATTCGGATATTACGTAAAGATCATGTTCCATGAAGATATTTTGCAAATTTCCTACTGTAAATATATCAAAACTTAATTTTTGATTAGTAATATGCATTGCTAAGAACTTCATTTGGACAACTTTAAAGGTGATTTTCTCAATATTTAGATTTTTTTTGCACCCTCAGATTCCAGATTTTCAAATAGTTGTATCTCGGCCAAATATTGTCCTATCCTAACAAACCATACATCAATGGAAAGCTTATTTATTCAGCTTTGGTGAATGGTGTATAAATCTCAATTTCGAAAAATTGACACTTAAGACTGGTTTTGTCGTCCAGGGTCACAAATGTCTTTTTCGCAAGAATTGCATATACATGCTAGACAAAGCTGCACTGCAATTGAATTATGTAGGTCTGTTAGTCCGACTTCACCAAAAACAAAATTACAATTTCAGTCAGTCTAAAGCATTTACATGACATTTTATGAAGACAAATTATGGTTTTAGTCTGACTGAAATCGACTTTTAAAGTGCATGTAAATGGACTTTGTGATGTACAATCAATTTTAATTGATTGTAGATAAATTCTCACTTCATCCAGCGCTCTTTTTTGTTCTCAAAAAAAAAAAAAAAA
>NW_015632728.1:378042-389783 GCF_001515625.1 Sinocyclocheilus rhinocerous
CAAAAAAAAAAAAAAAAATCACGTTACTGTTTTATTGAGTGTGAAACCACTACAGACTCAACAGCACTTGAGAGAGATTTCCGAATGTTTCAATTGCAAAGCATTTTGCGAACCCCTTTGACAATGGAAAACGCATTTTAAGTGTGCTCAATACAACAACTGAACAAAGGATACTCCAGCACACATATAAATGTACACTACCATTCAAAATAACTTTTGTAGAGAAGGGTTTCAGCAGAGGACTGAATAACAATTTTACCTCAGAGCAAACGAATAAATAAATAGTTTGTGCATCTCTCATGAAGGAGTGTGTTAAGAGACTCACTGCAGCCGTCTTCATCGCTGTGATCTCCGCAGTCATTGTCACCATCGCACTGCCACTGCGCCGGGATGCACGTGCACTCGCCAAACGCACTGACCGCACATGTGAAGTGATTTCTTCCACATGAGCATTCGGCGGCACCTAAAACAGCTACAAAACACGCATAAACATAAGTCAACTATTACAAGTTTTCTGAAATGCTGTTTAAACATGCAAATGAAATGTTTTGTCGGTCCCACTTTATATTAAGTGGCCTTAACTACTATGTACTAACATCAAAAAATAAGTACAATGTACTTATTGTGTTCATATTGTATTGCAAAAACACTTTTGCTGCTATTGAGGTGGGATACGGGTCAGGTTAGGGACAGGTTTGGTGCTATTGGTAGGTTTAAGGATGGGTTTAGGTGTAAGGTATGGGTCAACAGAGTAATTATAAATGGAATTGCAGAAATGTATTACAGATGTAATTTCATGCAGTTTTTTCCAATGTAAAATAAATAAGTGCATTGCTTCAAACGATTAATTTAAATGTAAGTGCATAGTAGTTAAGGCCACCTAATATAAAGTGAGACCGTTTTGTCTATAACATGCACTAATTTCCTAAACAAAAATCTGAATGGAATGGAAAATTTAATTTCATTGCAATTGACATGCAATTAAGTGTTCAAAACATTATACTTTCTCTTTGCTAAATTTAATTTAACTTTTTAAAGAAGTTAAGAATTGCAAACTTTTTTTTGCATTGTAAGTTTTCTAACATGTTCATTAAATATGCAAATGATACATTTTGTTGAACAAACATGCACTAATCTGTAAACATTTCCAGAATAGAAATCTGAACATTGCATAAAGCCAGGTTCAAAATTGATGTTTCATTTTGCTGACATATGTGACCCTGGACCACAAAACCAGTCATAAGGGTCCATTTTTTTAAAATTGAGATTTATACATCATCTGAAAGCTGAATAAATAAGCTTTCCATTGATATATGGTTTGTTATGATAGGACAATATTTGGCTGAGATACAACTATTTGAAAATCTGGAATCTGAGGGTGCAAAAAAAATCAAAATATTGAGAAAATCATCTTTAAAGTTGTCCAAATGAAGTTCTTAGCTATGCATATTACTAATCAAAAATTAAGTTTTGATATATTTACAGTAGGAAATTTACAAAATATCTTCATGGAACATGATCTTTACTTAATATCCTAATGATTTTTGGCATAAAAGAAAAATCGATAATTTTGACCCATACAATGTATTGTTAGCTATTGCTACAAATATACCTGTGCTACTTATGACTGCTTTTGTGCTCCAGGGTCACATATTAGAGTTAAAGGTTTTACGTTTTTGAGAATAAAACGTTGATGTATGAACAAATCCCTCAGTAAAAACCTTCAGAATATATGGGAATAAAACGGAAATTAGGTCTATTTAAGTGCTGCTGAAGTGAAGCAAAAACTGATTTGGAGAAAATGGCGCGTAAAAATATGTATCGTTATTGAAATCTACAGACAGAAATGTCTGTAGAGAATCACAGCTGGCTTACGTTCCCAAAATCACACGGGGCAAATTATTAAACAACTAAAGATGACCCTTGACAAGATAAACACATTAAACTCAATACTACTTCATCCAGCTTGTTCCAACCAAAATTACCTCCCACCACAAACTAGTGTTGGAAAATTTCAACCCCTGCAATTTCTTCTGAACTCAATAATTCAAGGAAGCGGAAAAGTCTATTAATAACTATTCCAGCCCACCTCCCTTCTTTCAAGTGTGTGCTTCATCATGTATGATGCACGAGAAGGACTTGATGTACTTGGCTTAACTTCAGATCATTTGCATCTATGTGCTCCTCTCATATCGTGAGCAGCTCTGGACAGGATTGAAGAGAGTGACCGAATGAAAAGAGAGGAAGACTGGAGTTGGCTCTATGGTTCTGTGCTCCTTTTTGGCAAGCTGGAATAATTACAGCCCTTCTCTTGCGGGAGATCATGTTATATATGCCATGTTTAGTCACTAAATAGAGCAAGACGCTCATCATGTACGCTTTAAAGACTTGCCATTTCTGTTTCAAAGTCAAAAACACTGTTAGCCTTAATATCATTGAAACAGAGCAAACAATGACAATGTAATATACATTTATTTTACATGGTGCCAAAACATATTGGGGCGCTTTTTTGGCATATTTTTTAGATAGCTAAAGCAGGCTTTTTAAAAAATACCTTAAGACAATAAAGATAAACAAAAGAACAACATAAGTGAACTAAAATTGCTGGACGGACCTGTAGAAATTTTATTTTTTGTGAAGCGGACTTTAAACTGCAGCAAAAGTTTAAAGTAAAAAAAAGACATTATAAAACATTGAAATGTATTGATTTAGAAATGTAAATGTATCAATAAGTATATTTAGCAGATGCTTTTATCCTAACATTGCATTTAAGGTATACATTTATCAGCATTACGACAAAACACATATTCTAAAACGAATCAATTTAAATGCAATGAAATTAATACTTGAAGTATGTCTTAACTGCCCAAATATATTTTGAGGAAATTGTTTTTCAGATACATTGTAATTCATTTTGAATAATTAAGAAATTCCATGCTTTTTAATTCATTCGTTACACTATTGCTTTACTTCAATAGGTTTTTAAATGCTTTTTTCATAAATTAACAATTCTGTGCTTAATCAAGGCAAGCAATATATTGTTTTCCACTTTTAATTTTTAAAACTTTAAAAATAAATTATATTCTACATTCTAAAAACAAATGGCGCAACGAAAATAAATAAAAACTAGAAATTAAAAAACAACAGTTTGCATCAGTCTTTTCAGGTATGTTAAACGAAATAAAGAAACTTAATTTGTAGCAAAAAGTTTTATTTAAATCACAATATTTCTGCAAAATACGGGATTATTTTTACACCTATAGGTACATTACTTAATTGCGCTCATGTTTGCTTTTGTAATAAATTTGAGAAAAGAAAAAAAAATTTAAGAAATAAACAGTATCGGTAAAATTGACAAAAAGTATTGGTATCATATCGAATTAAAACGGTTTGGCATCATTCATCCCTATTAATTTAATTTAAAATAAACAATTTAGTTGTTCCAACACACTTGCAAAACAAACAGGGATCCACCGATACTAAATTTCTCCACTGACAGTGACTACCGATTATTTAGAATGATATCTGCCGATAATGATATTGTGATGATTTGGTTTTCTTAAGGAAAAAAAAAATCAGAGCCCAAACTGTAATACTCAACTGCTATATAATTTATAATATATTAAATCACACTAAAACAATAACTGAAATGTTCGACTCAATTGCACATAATCTTCATGTCAGATTTATTCAAATATGCATATATAATTAACAGTAAATATGCGCCCTCTAGTGTTTCTTTTTATAGCTAACTAACAAACTGTGAACACTGGTTAACTTTCCTGAGGTAAATGCAATGTTAAGTGACACTTCATTCACGGGCGGTTTTATTGGCGTCTTTCCGTGGTTGAAACGCTGATTGAGCGATTACATGAGACATGATACATTTCGGTAAGTTGTGTATCTTTCAACATACCTTCTGATGTTCAATCATGTTTATTTCACGCTAGAACTTGCCTTGAATCTGCAATCTGAGATCATACCAAATAAATTGCTTGCGTACGCATGAAAGCAGAACGCTGCGATGCAGATTAGGATATGACTAGTATTGATGGAGATTTTGGGTTTATCCACATCATGTTATGTTAGTGTTTAGCATCCAGTAGCACCATCGTAAATTGGTGATGGTGGGATATAAATGAGGATGCCAGGGGGGAAACAGAAAGGGATCATGTTGTGCAACCCACATATTCATCTCCTAAAGTAATTTACTCATTTCCGTATTTTTGCTCAAAGCAGATAAACACGGCAAAGCTTTAGAGACCAATTAAGTCCGATCACTTACACGATAAAAGAGCAGCAGATTTGTCTGTACTTGAATTATCCCAAGCATCATCTTTTCATTTTCTACCCTTCCATTTGCCGAAAACCCCTCACATCTGGAATCTCTCCTCCTCTTCCCCCCTGTGGCTACGCTTGCTCTCCGTTACAGACATTGGCAACAAAAAATGCCAATACCTCACTGTGTGTGCATGTGCAACTGCCGTTCTCTCTAATTTCTATCCCGTGAAATTACCCCTCGACCACAAAGATATATCAACATGTCTTTCCAGAAAGCTGTCAGACTTTCGAGCTTAACCCCTCCAACGCAGAACGAAGACGCAGCTGCGGGGAGCCGCTCTTTCAGCAGCGAAAGAAAGGATTTACATCTAAAAAGTCCTTCAACACTTATGAAAGGTCTGCTTACAAGAGCTCAGCAGCGCTGCGAGTTGGTTATCTGATCTATTCATCACTTTATAAATGGAACGGAGTTTAATCACTGACATTTTTTTTTATATTTCGCTCATTTCAAAAGAGCAACAATTTCTATGAAAGTTGTGCAAAGTGACTGGATGCTGGTTTAAATATAACTGGATGAGTGGCGGAAAAGGTTCAACGATTATTACTGAAATAAAACCATAAAAGGGCATTTTCATCACTTGGGGGGGAAAAATACACACACATTTATATTTATATTTAAACAACAACATACAGAACTACCAAATTTTGTTATAAGTTTGATTGCATCATATAATAATTGCTGTGGCTTTGAATGACGGAGCTACAGTAAAGGGGAAATTATTATGATGTATTTAGAGGGTTAAATAAATGACTGGAAAAGAAAAAGTGAGGGCTTGTCGTTGAGTGTCGGTTCTTTTCCATCGCAGTCAGCCATTTTTAATGAACTTGGCTGTTGTAGCCTGCATTTGAGGCAGGGCTGAGAGTCAGTGGGCTGAAGGAATGGGACGGGGAAGTTTAACGGTGGCATGAACATAAAAGAGAGAGAGAGAGGGAAAAGAAGTTCAACTGCAGCATTAGCAGCCTCGACTCAAACACCACAACCACAGTTTGAATCTGAACCATACAGATCTGAATGCAAGCTATCGTAAAAAAAAAAAAAAGAGGTTAAGCAGAATAAATGATTGGAGAAGTCCAGCATACATCATTAGAGAGAAGTCTGATGCATTACGAACATTACAAGGTCAATAAATAAATATGTAATAAATATGCATGGATGAATAGTTCACAACAAGAAAAAAATGCATTTAGAACTGATTTCACACCAACCCTCAGGTCATCCAAAACATAGAGGAGTTCATTTCTTCATCAGATTTGGAGAAATGTATCATTCCATCTCCCTCTGCAGTGAATGGGTGCCGTCAGAATGAGAGTCCAAACAGCTGATAAAAACATCACAATAATCCACAAGTAATCCACACCACTCCAGTCCATCAGTTAATGACTATTAAAGTGAAAAGCTGCGTGTTTGTAAGAAACAAATCCATCAAGATGTTTTTAACGTCCATTACTCATAATATTGCTTTATCCAGTGAAAAAGTCAAGTCCTCTGAATCAAGAGAGAAATCTGCACCGTTTACAAGCCAAAACAGCCCTAAACAAATATGTGGCTGGATATTGATGTGAGACACAACAGGAGATGGACTTTTTCACTGGAGTAAGCGTTATTATGGACTCACATTTTGGCCAGAAGTGACCATTTAAAGTTAAAAAATGCCTTAATGATGGATTTGTTTCTTACAAACACGCAGCTGTTGGCTTCACAAGATGTTAATTGATGTTAATTGATGGATTGGAGTGGTGTGGATTATGGTGATGTTTTTATTAGCTGTTTGGATTCTCGTTCTGACGGCACCCATTCACTGCAGAGCATCCATTGGTGAGCAAGTGGTGCAATGCTACATTTCTCCAAATCTGATGAAGAAACAAACTCATCTACATCTTCGATGGCCTGAGGGTGAGTAAATTCTCCTGCATGGCACATTACCTGTTTTTGTACAAATGTGTGCATTTGATCTTAGCTGATAAAAATTATCAAATCTTTTTATTGTGCTCCATTTGCTTCTCTCACTTTAATTCCTGCTGTATTTTTGCCAAACAAGGAATCCGCTGGTGTGTTCAGACACAACAGGAATTTGCTTACAAAAAGTCTGTCATACTGTGAAGTCGTATCACACAAAACCGCAGAATTTTTTGGCAGATGGAGAGAAAATGTCATTGTTCTTCCAAAAAGATTTCTTCAATATCACACCAAACCCCTCACAGGAATTGTCTCTTTTGCAAAAGAGTCTGTTTTGGCTGCTTTGGAACAGTGTGTACTGTGAAAAGAAACTATAGAAAAGAAATTGGACTAAAATTCACAGCAGTCAATAGTGACTCAGATTCAGTCTCAGTTTGGAAGAGAAATCGGTAATCTTGGATCACTGTGTACAGTCAGCTGAGGTGTAACTTTTGTAAAACCACTATGAGCAAGGGCAAAAATTTAAAACATTTGCATTCATTTGTTATGCAAAGTTATGAGTGCCACTATTAAGAGAGTATTGGGTTAGCAGAGCCATGTAAGTTGCCCTCCAAGCAAGGGTAAAGGAGACGATTAAAATGAGACTAATATGACTAATTGCTCATTTCAGACTCTAAAGACGCTCAAACTAGCAATTTGCTGACTCGCACAATATAGATGTTTAGGTCTGGATAAAGCATGTTGGGACATAAAACACATTTAAACCACCAAGTACAAAATTTACTTAAAAAAAAAAAAAACCACTTTAATAACACTTTTAGCAGAGCCATGTAAGTTGCCCTCCAGGCAAGGGTAAAGGAGACGATTAAAATGAGACTAATATGACTAATTGCTCATTTCAGACTCTAAAGACGCTCAAACTGGCAATTTGCTGACTCGCACAATATAGATGTTTAGGTCTGGATAAAGCATGTTGGGACATAAAACACATTTAAACCACCAAGTACAAAATTTACTTAAAAAAAAAAAAAACCACTTTAATAACACTTTGCTCATTTCAGTCTCAGCCAACAGTGTACAACAGAACCTTTCTAAATATTAGTATTAATATAATACTAAATTAATATAATAATATTAATAAATAGTAGCCACACAGCTGGCATGTTATCCAAATCTCCCATATAGTAATACTACAAATAACTATGATTAACATTACAATAGATTTTACTATATTTATTTACTAATTTGAGTCATTTTGACCACGTTTATGTGTTTGCTTTGAATAGGTGATCTCAAGACAACTCTACAACATGTACTTCACAAATAATACTGCATATGATGATGATAAATACAGATCATCGAGAAAAATAATACTGCAATTAAATATCATCTGCATGTCCGTTCCCTTTCTCTTCCTCATCTGAACCTTCTTTAATAACGCTCAGTGTTTTGTCACATTCCTCTGATGTTCTTGCTGTGAGATATTCGAGTTTGGCTTTACTCCAGTTGCCCAGTCACTGCTATATGCTCTATATTGTCTGAACTAGCAGCTCAGAAAGACACCAGTGTAAAAGTGAGGCCACCCAGAGAGATTTTGCAGTCGCCAACATCCTGGCCTTAGGGAAGAAGCAGCAGTGTTTTCTTCAAGGGTCACTTGTTTCCTTGTGGTCATGACTCATCTCACAAAGACACTTTTGTTTCAGTTACACTACGGCTCATCTCTCTGCTCTGATAGGTTGGAACTGTGATTTCAAGAAATCTATTCTCCCTTCCTTCCACCTCTGTTATTTGTATGCAAAAATCTTTAACATTTACTTGATTACCAACTTTAAAGCAACAAAATGAAAGGGCAGAAGTTACACAGAGCCAAATACAAGAGTGGCAGATCTGTTACTAGTACTATAAACACAGCATCCACTCCAATGATCAATGATTTAAGGAAAAGTGGTTTAAAAGCTATAAGTGTTTATCATATTTGAGCAATAAAGTACAGTAAATGTTGCATTCTCACCATATGATACTATGAGTTGCTACAGACATCCACATCCACAAAATACATAGCTGCAAAGTAAATAAATAAATAATAAAAAGTATTGCTTCTAACTTGTAACCAATATGGGCACTGTCACTATATTTAAATGCTATTGTCATAGCATGGTGCCAATGATACAAAAATGATACGTTTTATATCAATAGCTTTTTTATATTTTACATTTATTTAAAAGACCCTTACATTTAATCATCATATCAATTCATGCATTTCCTAGGAATTGCCTTATGATCTTAACACCATGCTTTAATGTTTGTGCTACATTGAATACACAACAGCCTTTCAACATACAGGCAGATTATCAATTAATAAAGACATATTTTCGTAAGTTTTTTTGCACAATGCTACGTTATGACCTCAAAACACTTTTTGCAGTTGTGCTTGATTTGTTTTACAAAATTTTGCATCACATAACCAGCTGCATATGTACAGATTTTCTGGTGTAGTAAACTTGCTAGTTAGCGCACCTGGTCCAACATTGCACTTGCGGCAATGTGAAGCGTTTGGGCATGAGCCCAGAGAAGCAAGTCACGACTCTCCACAAAACAGCTCAAAGCCTTGTATAAGGAAGCTAAATTGTCATAGTTGCTTCAGAAAATGTTTTTATCTCTGGTTTGCTTTTGTTTACATTATCGGTTAGGTTTAGTGTAGGTGGTACGTTTTTTTTTCAAATGCAATAGAGCTTTAACCTATAAGCGCTACTCACTTAAAGAGACAGTTCACCCAAAAATGAAAATTATACCGTTCCAATTATGTCGTTCCAAACCCGTAAGACCTTCGTTCATCTTCGGAACACAAATTAAGATATTTTTGATGAATTCCGAGAGCTCTCTGACCCTCCCACAGACAGCAAGGGTCCTAACACGATCAAGGCACAGAAACGTACGACATCAGTGGTTCAACCATAATTTTTGTGCACAAAGAAAACAAAAATAACGACTTTATTCCTCCGCATTACCCTGGTGCCATTTTGAAGAGCATCACGATGCATGCACATGCTATGATCTAAACGTAAAAAACGTATGCGCGTGGTGCTGCTGACACAGAACACGCATGCGCTGCGCCGTTTACGTTCAGATCAAAGCACGCACATACGTTGTTTTCTCATAGCTTCATAAAATTACGGTTGAAGCACTGATGTCACATGGATTATTTTAACGATGTCCTTACTACAATTCTGAGCCTTGATCGTGTAAGGACCCTTGCTGTCTATGGGAGGGTCAGAGAGCTCTCAGATTTCATCAAAAATATCTTAATTTGTGTTCTGAAGATGAACGAAGGTCTTACGGGTTTGGAACGGCATGAGGGTGAGCAATTAATTATATAATTTTCATTTTTGGGTGAACTATCCCTTTAACATTACATTTCCTAGCTTTTCTGATACATGCATTAAAGGGGTCATATGATGCTTTTTTAAAGATCATTATTTTGTGTATTTGGTGTAACAGAATATGTTGACATGCTTTAATGTTCAAAAAACACATTATTTTTCAAATACTGTACATTATTGTAGGTCTAATAAAATGTTGCCACAGTCACGTTTAACCATTTTGGAGAAAATTTAACATGCTTTCAGTGCCACCGACTGGACATTTCACTGTGAAGCTGCCGTGAAACATGCTACAAGCAATGCAATTTCATGTTGCTAATTTGTAGCCACAAACAAGTTCTTGTTTCATGACACTGGGCTGTTTTTAATAAACCCAACATGTGCAATGGGGGAAAAATTATATGGATTCTCTTGTGGACATGTCACCTGAAAGTTGCAGCAAAATGTACCCGTATTTCAGGTTTCGCAAAAATGTAGCTAGTTGTGCATTGTTTATTAAAGACTTACATGAAAATGTAACCAATCTGAGCAGCTTTAGAAAACGTCTGGAATAATAGAAAAATATATATGTGTCTTTGCTATTTTCCTCAGCATTATCATCCAGATTCAATTTAAACCAAGAGCTGAGAAGCCTTTCCCCATGCCAGCCCAGCAGGACATCAGAGCACGCTGTGTGAAAGCTTCTGTCTTCATCAAAAGACACAGATGAACAATGCTGCCTGCTATGGGTGTGCTCCGAACAATTCCTGTCGCTCTGCCCCGCTCAATACATCCACCATGTTCAGCATCAGCATTACCTCCAGCACTGAATCGGTCTTGTGAAAGACAAACAAATTAAAAGACATAGAAGACAGAGAATGAAGTTGCACACATGTCTGAGTTCTCAGGACCCTGGATGACCTTATTATATATGAATCTTTTCTATTTTTTGTGCATCGCTCCCAGCGATGCCCACGCTTATTTGCTGACACATAAGTTATTCAAGTTCAAAACCTATAGATTATTTTGCCAAAATGTTAAGAGTACAATAGGAGTAGTAGTTGTCACAAGTCAATTTGACTTCATTCAAAGACTATGAGGTATTTTTGCAGTGATTTGCAACTAAAAGTATTTTTATGGCATACTTTAAACAGCATAAAAAATGCCAGAAAGATATTGGTCCTGTCTGTTGTGATAAAAAGTGACATTTTAGTATGCAAGCATGTAGTCATGTTCCTGGAAATTGAGTCATCAGTGTCCAAATGTGTAGTGAGCCAGCGTCCCTTACCAGTGCTGAATTCATATAGAAAATATACCGATTGACACGGATTCACTTTTGAAGCGTGTGTGTATCAAAAAGGTCTGATTAATAAAGTAACTAAAATGTGTGGAGAAAGTGGCTTAATGATGCACATTAACACAGTGCATGTAAAAGCAAATACCACTTTACATTTTAAAGTCCCCATGCAGTCACTAATTGCATCCTTAAAATTCATCTGTGATCATCAAAATGACATATAAATGGTCTTTCACATAAAAATAATTTCTTCATGCCCTGAATGTAACACGACCCTCACCTAATTTAGTATACGCACTCATGAATATGCTAATTAGCCCCGCCTCCACTCAATCACACCTGCTCTACACAAAGGCAAGTTGGATTAATTCAGCCATATATGTTTGATACTGATTCCAAAGAAGAGGAAGAGTGAATTATACAGGGTCCTCTACAAGTCCATGTATCAGAATGGAAATGCATCTACAAAGTCAGACATGCAATGGTAATCAATATCCTTAAAGGGGTCATATGATGCGATTTCAAGTTTTCCTTTCTCTTTGGAGTGTTACAAGCTGATTGTGCATAGATAAGATCCCTGAAGTTGCAAAGACTAAAGTCTCAAAACCAAAGAGATATTCTTTATCAAAGTTAAGACTCTGCCACGCCCCCCTAAAACGGCTCATTCTAACACGCCCCCACATATCTACCCCACTATGTGGAAATATTTGCATAATCCCGCCGCAAATGTGCACGCAAAGAAAGAAGGCATGGTGTCAGTAACCGCAGTTAGTGTTGAAGCAACATGTCAGGGAGACGCTGTGTTTCTAGGCAAAAGCAAAATCACTTTACTTGGCCTTCCGGAAGT
>NW_015632728.1:390665-407795 GCF_001515625.1 Sinocyclocheilus rhinocerous
GCCTGTCAGAAATCATAGCACGTCAGCTGTCTTATCCGCGGCTTGTGTACTGCATCATCACTGTGTCTGTCACACGACTCTGTTGCCCTTTCGGCTTGAGCTGATGGTAAAACTAACGACATTATTAATATCTTGATATTTACTTTGAAAGCTGACGCTCGCGATTATGGTAAGGGTTGTTACATTTCTGACGCGTGCTTGTGGTGTTCGGCCAATCCCAATGCACTGGGTCAGCTGGCCAATCAGAGCAGACTGCGCTTGTCAAAGGAGGGGGCTTTGTAGAAAACGAAGCGTTTGAGAGAGGCGGGGCATAGAGGACCTACAATAATGTACAGTATTTGAAAAATAATGTGTTTTTTTAACATTAAAGCATGTCAATATATTCTGTTACACCAAATACACAAAATAATGATCTTTAAAAAAGCATCATATGACCCCTTTAACCTTTGGCTTGACTACATTATCATACAGTGATTAACGTTTTTTTCTAATGTTACACAAACCATACTCCCCGTTCACCATCTCCGACAGATAGCTTCTGAAAATCAACATCCTTAGTTAGAAACGCCTGCTAATGATATGAAAAGCCCGGCCCACAAGTTGATTGAATTGGTTACAGCTTTGTGACTCCAGAAAAAAAAAAAGGTCGGTTTCAATCCACGTTTCTGAGACTGTCTTTGATGCAGTTTTGAGGAGTAAAAATGCTCAGCAATGGTGTCAACTGATGAATTTGCACATGGTTTGTCTTTAAGCATATTAAATACAACAGATAGGCATGTAAACAGCATTAAAAACTTGATTTTCCCACAGTATTTCTAGCATCATCTGTAGCATAAAGCATAGCCTCCTGCTAGGCCAGGCCTAATAGTCATTGCCATTGTCCTCTGTTAATGGCACACTATATATTTTCTTTCCACCTAAAGCGTCTTTCTCATTTTCTCTCAGTGCACAATAGAAGGGGGCCATGTGGCCAAAGGAAATGTTTTTGGGTGTCAGCAGGGGTTCGGTGAATTTGGAGGAAAATTTCCTTTCGATGGAGTACTAAGGTGCAGGGCTTTCATTATATAACATTTCCAACTAATATTGGGGGGAAAATGTGACTTTTACTGTAACTCACAAAATGAGTTTAATGTCTTAGACAATGAAGATGGAGCAATCATTAATTGTGCATATATTCAACACTGGACAGTCCACTCTGTGATTGGCCACACAGGCATCAATAAAGGTTTGCACCTTTGTAACAGTTCTTTGTGTGAAAAGCAGGATCATATTCCCATTGTGTATAAGATCATAAAACATCGACTCAGATGCAGAAGATAACAAAACATACAAACAGAGGCTGATAATCAAGGAAGCTACAGACCATAATAAGGAACAAAGGCTGTGTAAACTTTTGAACTTACTTATCTGTGTAAAATTGGTTTATATTTTGTCTTGAGAAATATATGTAAACATCTGTTATGTGAAAGAGCTTATTCAGAACAGTACAAAATAAAAAACAAAATGCAATGTGTGTATCTAAAGCACAATTACATGGTTTAATTTGGCCTCTGCTCTTTACATGGCAAAGTCACATTTCGTGTTCATGTGATGCACAAACTTCAATCGCTGATTGAAAACACTAGATTGTGGAATCAACCAACCAATACTGTTCTATTAAACACAGACTGACACATTTTTCTTCCTGAGAGAGAGAGAGAGAGAGAGCGAGAGAGAGTGAGAGAGAGAGAGAGCGAGAGAGCGAGAGAGAGCGAGAGCGAGAGCGAGAGAGCGAGAGAGAGAGAGAATAAGAGTGTATTAGCAGGAGGCGGACAGTCAGACTGTGTTTTAAATAGCCCAAATTATCAGCTGTTCATATGGTGATGGCATTTGCTCAGAAAAGTATCCGTCATAAGAATTCCTTCAACAAGGTCATGCATGCTTTTAATAGAGTGCATGTAGCCAAGACTAAAGATCAACTTAATAAAGCTGCATGCAGCAATTTTTCCAGTTTAAAAGGACATCTAATGTATTTTTAGGTAAGAGATGCTCTATGAAAATGCTCTCTTGATGCTCTATGAAAACATTCAGTCACTGATTTCTCTGTAAACACTATGTCTGAAAGCTTCATGACGCTTCCAGATCAACTTGCTCCATCAATATTTTCACCAAATCTTTTACATTCTCAATTCGTTTACTCCTTTACTCATCTCACTTCATTCCTCTCACAATATTCTTGCAATATCAACATTTAACCGTGCAAACAGCAAAGATTACTGCATTAAACAATACAAAAACACTTTATGGATTTGATCTCACTTTATTTACGGTTTTTGGTGCTGACCTTCAATTAGCAAATTAAACCATAAAAATACCGTGCCTTTAGTTAACAATGTTTGTTTAACTAGACTGATGAATATTAATTTTGCTCTTGGTGTGAACACCATTTGTTTGTCTGTGATTCTTCCTCATTTGATGATTATTGTGAAAGGATCTTTCTCTGTGAAAATGTTTTATTGTAATGTGCTTTACAACTCCCTGTATCCCACAGCGGCACAATTAATCAAAAATCACAAGCTGAACAAGCTTTATTATGAAGAGAGCATTCTGTATACGATCCATTCACTATTGGATAATAGCTTTGTTTTTAATGCTGCTAAAAGGACCAGTTTCAGGAGTGACAACCACATTTAAATGTCTCAATTTCCTGATGCGTAACAGCACTAATATAATTCAGAAATGGTTCTCAGCTCATTTCAAATGTGTAGCCTCCATAAAGCATATGGCATGAAATTTCCAAACATACACAAAAATATTTCCATCTGAATTATATTACAGTAATACCCACAATATTGAGGGAAATAAATATATTTTTTCAATCATGCCACTCTACTATGCATCTACTACGTCTGGTGGTTTTAGCATCACAATTTCTTACTAGGTATTATGGATGCACAATTTGGGAAAAAGAATCTACTACTACTACTACTATTATTACCACTCCTACTACTGCTAGGATTAAACAAACATAAAAATATGAAAAATACTAAATCAAAACTATTGCAAAAATACTACTGTAACACTAAACAATAAACTTCGAGTATAAGAAAAATACAACAACAATAATAACAACAATTGTATTTTACACTACAACTGTAAATTCACTATACTAATATTTATGGCTTGATTTCTTCATTTTCAAACATTACACTAAACTTTTATTTTGAATAGTGAACTTTTATTTTCAGATCACGAGCTGCTCACGTGTAAATGACCACAGTGCCACGCTTCACTCAGAAACATGCAGCGCACACATTTGTTTAATTAAATCACAACTTTTACAATTTGATCATCACAATTCCGGTTTATTTATGATTAACCGCGGTGCCCTACAAGATCGCTATCTATCTGTCTGATGTCAAATATATCACACAATCAGACAGACTGTTATAATCCAAGTGATTTTTTTCTAAGTGATTAATTGCAATGTTGTACACAAAATTCTATTAGCTCTTATATCGATGCACGTTTCATGCAAAGTGTCCGCTTAAAAAATAATCTTTTAAAAGAGCAGTTTTCTATTAGTTATCAAGTAAAACTCACTACTCGCTTATTCCGGAGTGAAGCAGATTCCTGGGGACCTTTTGATTTTGTCAGCCTTGATGAGTGAACCCACAGCTTTTCCCACAAGCCTTTACTGGGGAGGGTTTGCCCCACAATGCTCGGCAGGGGTGCGAGGGGCCCAACAAAAGCACCATAGGCAGAGTGAGCTGCAGTTAAAAGTAGAAGAGAGTCGTGAAACTCACACTTTCTTATCCCTCTTTTCAGCGTCCCTCCATCCCCCCACCTTGCAGAAAACCTGAGCCACAGAAAAGGGATAAAAGGAGGAAGCAGAAAGAAAGAGGCTGATTGATTGAAAGCTGTAGGTAGGAAATGCTTGGATCTCATACCAAAACACTAACAAAGCCAGTTCGCCACAGGACTCAAAAACAGCTTAGCACCCCTGAAAGGTTTTTCACTCACACATACGCACTAAAAAAAGAAGTTTAACATCTAGGAGCGATGATGAATCAACAATGTACAATTTACCGTAAACTACAAAGGTACCCTACGCGATCTCAGAATGGTGCGCTCACACACATACCATGAATCACTAAACAACAGACTTATAAAGCCAGTGCTACTTCTCATGAAAATGTAACCGCATTTCAAAAGACATTTAACCGCCGTGAATGGATTAGGTTTCATGTTAGCATGATGAAATTAGAAAAGTGACACCAAGATTACACAAAACCTTTGTGTTCATGTTCCCCCGTCTGCATGAAACAGTGGCTATTAAAGTCATTATATGGCCCATTCTCTAGAAAGAAAAACCACTGGAGTCCAACTCTCTCAAAACTGAGGTGGTTGATGGATCAGTAACAAGGCAAAAGTCGGTTCCCCTCGCAAGTAGACTCGACAATATTTGGTTAGATGTCACGTCTTTCAGCTGTTTGCAGTGTTTGAGTCTAAATATGGAAAAAAAAAAATGATCCTCTAGGTCAGTGGTAGGGATGTCATGATACAAAAATGTAGTAGTCGGTACAGATACCACTAAAAGTACACGATACTCAATACCAAGTCAATACCACGGGAAAAAATAACAATACTTAAACATTAACTCCTTTATTTAACATTACAAAAACGCAACATTAGTGGCACTTGGCCTTCAAATAACACACACACACACACACGTACTCTGAATGCAAGCATTAGTTTAAATTCAATACTCTGAATTCAAGCATTAGTTTAAATTCACTGACATACTGGCAGGCCGAAAATATTTTTTAAAAGCATTAACAAACAATTATTTAAACCAGTAGGCTAATATTAGCCAATAATGTTAATAAGGATAATCTGTGGACAGATACACAACGAATGAACAAGCTTTAAGCTGTCAGACAGGTGTGTGTGTGTGTGTGTGTGTGTGTGTGATCATGCACAGCGCTCGTGCTTTCAGAGCTGCGCGCTCTCATTTAATTCTCACACAATCATATTCATATCTCGCCGCCATCTTCCACGTGTAGTTCTTCTGTGTGCTTGTAGGCGTTTTTTTTTCTTCTTCTTTACCCTTTGAGGACCGACTGAAACACTTCCAGGCGTATGCTCTGGCTGCCCCCGTCACTTCTGGAAGAACTGCAGCATCGCTAGTCACTACCTTCGGTACCATCGGCACTCACGCTACTGAAGAAAAACAAGTACCAGCAGGATTTTAAAATGTTTATACCGACTTGGTATAGTATCGGTTCTCGTGACATCCCTAGTCAGTGGTTCTCAAACTTTTCAGAGTACCACCTAGCTGCGACAATTTTCAACCTGTTACAAGCCAATATTTGGTGACTTGGTTCAAAAATATTTTTTGTTATGCTGGTTGAAAGTCTCTTCACATCCCGATAACAATCACAGTTCAAAATGCATTATCTAGAGATAAAACTCGGTAAAAATCGGCTTTGGCGAGTATATGAAACTGTGTCAGTCGCCAGATGGCCGGTAACATTTTTATAAATTCTAACAATTTATAAGTGCAATGTTGTGAGAACATAAACGTGCACAAAAGTGAACGACGCTCCGTACAGTTGACGGGTCAGTGCTGCTTCATCACAAAAGTGTAAGCCTTTGCAAAGCTAGTAGTTTTAGCAGGTTTCGAAACTGGAATCAAGGATTGTGATGTTTTTGCTATTATCTAAAATATTGGTGTCATAACTGCCCGTTTTTTTGGAAAAAAATATTTCTGGCCGGTAAATTTCCTTAAGTCACCGGCCATTGGCAGGTCTGGCAAAAAGTTTGTTTTAGGCCCTGTATATTCAATGCAATTCAAGTTTATTTGTACAGCGCTTTTCACGATACAAATCATTGCAAAGCAACGCAGGAAAGTCATATGTATTTGGAGACAACTTCATAACAAGGACAGAACTTTCATTTTCGGCTGAACTACTCCGTTAGGAATATGATTGGTTTTTGCAGTGTGTTTGTGAACTCATGAGTCAAGCCAAGCTTATTATAGCCATCCGTCTCAAGCTCCTGCTTCCTGTGTCTCTCTAATGTGGCAGAGCAAGAGAGATAAACTGTCCCCAGGAGAAGGATAATAAGGTCCGTTTGAATTAAACTGCTATTGTCAGTGAAAGATTTAGAAGATTAGACATTTTGGGTTTGTGGGTCCAGATTTTATACATTTTTATGCACCTTTTTCCCCATTTAAACATTTACAACTTACAGAAAGTGATCTTGAAAAATATGATTGAAAATGTACACTCACATGAGATGAAGACTGCAGTGTGCCATGGTAACTGGCATTGAGATCAAAGCTGGATACTCAATTTATCTCAGTAACCATCCTATTTTGCTAAGATGATACAATAGATTTTACAATAGCACTGCTGTAACTGAAAGATTGCATGTGATTCTGCATGCATACTCTAAAATATAAAAAAAAAATAATAATTCATTGGCTTTGTAAATGTCACAATAATAAGTAACTATGCAACCTTAATAAAATCTCTGAATATCACTTTAGTGATTGTTTGAGCTGAACATAAATACCTAAAAATCCAAGTTAACTTGGTTTAATATTTACATCTATTATACCATACTCATGATAATAAACTAGTATTTGTTAAAATATACTTAATACTGTGTAAAATTTCGAAATATGTGAGAATGGAGAAATTATACTAATTAGTTTCAAGAAGTACAATTATTACTCATTCAATATATCAATATTTAAAATTTTTAATAATAACTAAAACATTTTAGTATGTTGGAAAATTAACAAATCACACACAATTACAGAGGGAAATCAGGTTTTTCATTTTCATATATGATTTGTTTAATGTTCTGTTATGTTGAGATTTATAGAGGTTTCTGTCATGTTGCTGTTTTGAGGACGGGCCAAGAGACATTAAGGGAATAAAAACGGCATGTTGCTTTATATTAAAGGTAACTGTTTGTGTCATTGCAGTTATAGTCTCCATGTTAATTTTGTTGGATCTACTCGATTTCATTTGTCATGCTATGAAATATGTTTAAACAATTGGTGTAGAAACAATTTCCACTCAGAAATTACTTAAATAATTACAATGAATCAGCAAGTAGCACATTGAATTAAACATGAAGTATTTACATGTAAAAGATACTAGTGTAGTTCTTCAGATACTTAATATTTTATTTTAAAGGTATATTAAGGCATAAAAGTATATTTCATTGATCGTACGGTTTAAAAATGTAGGCTACCTACTATTTTTGTGTGTAAAAAATGCTTCACCAAAAAAATAAATGTGCATGCCAAGAGATGTCGGTATAATGTCCACAATCAGCAAAACAATAAGTTAGTGCCCCTGTAATAAATTCACTTTGAGCTGCATGCAGCTAAGTAGAGAAAACGCAGTATTCAAACACCACACTAATGTCAGTTTTTTACTGACTTCCACCTGCCATACAACTACAAAAGGCCCTTGCTGGCTCAGAGATACACACTTTAAAACCGCAGAATGGAAGCTGTATTTGCGAAGGCTCTTGGGGCCCCTGATTGATAGACCTGTCAAAGACCAAGAGTCCTGCAAGCAGCGCATGTGTCATTTGCTCTAGACACAAGAGCAAAGGAAATAAAGCTCTGATCATATTTGCAGAAGAACAAAAGTAGACAGGACGTGCTAAAACAGAGAGCGAGTTCCCGAGGGACTGACGGCTATTGACTGGGCACAGCTGATGGGTCAGCGGAGAAAAAAAAAAGGGGGAAGGGGTTCCCCAAGAGAGCTGAAGATCAGACAATGGTTCAAGGAACATGCATTAGGTCAGACTCTCCAAACAGCTGCTGTGAACCTTATGAGAAGACAGGGATGAGGGAAAGTCATAACCGATATCAAGACAAACATATAAGGCATGATGCATTCACCAAATAACAACAAATCCCCATTGTGAATGTGAAGGAGAAAAAAAAAAAAAAAAAGACTAGTCAAACCAAACTTTTTTGTATTCACCAAATTACTTTTACATCAAATCTCCATTGTGAATGTGAATCGCTAACTACATAGTCACATCAACAATCAGGCAGTAAATCACGATCAATAAACGTCTGCAAGTGGGGCTGTAAACACGGTAAATCAGTGACATTTACAGTAAAAAAAAATTAAAATCAGCAGGCTGTGGTGGCCAGAAATTTACTCAAATGTGACCCTGGAGCACAAAAGCAGTCTTAAGTCGCTGGGGTATATTTGTAGCAATAGCCAACAATACATTGTATGGGTCAAAATTATTGATTTTTCTTTTATGCCAAAAATCATTAGGATATTGAGTAAAGATCATGTTCCATGAAGATATCTTGTAAATTTCCTACTGTAAATATATCAAAACTTAACTTTTGATTAGTAATATGCATTGCTAAAAACTTCATTTGGACAACTTTAAAGATGATTTTCTCAATATTTAGATTTTTTTGCACCCTCAGATTCCAGATTTTCAAATAGTTGCATCTCGGCCAAATATTGTCCTATCATAACAAACCTTACATCAATGGAAATCTTATTTATTCAGCGTTCAGATGATATATAAATCTAAATTTCGAAAAAAGTGACCCTTATCTCTGGTTTTGTGGTCCAGGGTCACAAATATGGTAGAAAAATGTTCAGTTTAACAGACTGAACTTAAATTTATGGTAAAAAAAAAAAAAAAAAGTATATTCATTAACTAAAAATAATGTTAATATACAAAATGACTCAGATCTGCTTTCTTTGCATTTATAATGCACTGACAACAAACTTAAACAGGTGGTAAAGAGAAAACCACATGATGAATCAAAATACAAGTAGCTTTTCTACAAGCTGAGAAAAATACCAATATATACACAACACCATCATGGTAACACTAACATAATGCAAAAACATTCATTCAACAACACAAGATGTAACATGAAGCCCTAATTTACATCATCAGAAAAAAATAACAAACTATAGGTTGACCGATAGTGGATTTTACCGATAACGATAACAAGGTTGAACCGCGCCGTCCAATAACCGATTAAGCAACCGATAGTTTTTCAAATGGACACTGCATGAAAAAAAACACTCCAAGTAAAATAGTGCTGAACTTTATTACAAGAATAAAAAAAAATGGTACTGAACAATGAAAATGTACTGTGCTTTTTAAATATAAATATTAATTATACCTTGATTATTCATATTGGTTCATAGTACATTAATGTTAACAGACAACTTTAAAATGTAAAAATGTATTAGTAAATGTTGAAATGATGTTGAACAGTGAGCAATACAGCATTTTTCGGATGGCACAACATCCCTGACCGATAACCGTTTTTGCCGTTAACTGATTGTTTCAGAAATCGGTTATCGGTGCCGATTAATCAGTCGACATCTAGAAGAAACGGTAATTTCAATGGAGAACCATCAAATGTCAATTTATTGTTTTTCATTGTAAACTCTAAAATTACTTTTTTTCCACTTCCACAAACTGTCAAATTAACAGTATTTTGAAATGTACCATCAGATTTTCACTGTATAGAGTAAGTAAACTTACTGTTAAACATTAACATTTTTAGTTTTTAACCATCAAAATTACAATAATCAGAAATCAAAGTGGAATCGTAACAGTATGGATAGTATGACAGTATAAAATTAAAGTCAGCATGAAATTAAACTGTTAGTAGTTACACTGCAGATAAAGACTTATTCATCCGTGGATATGCTTCATTTAATGTTTCATTCATTTTTTACCTTTTCATGTTTCATCAAAATATCATAACTCAATCTTACTGTGAAAATGGCACACTTCTCTCTGGTGACAAATGCAGGGGATTCTCAAATCATTTAGTTGCGTGGACTGTTGCTAAACGGCTGAAAGTATAAAACGTACTGGAAATATAACAGTTTGCAGTTCTCAAGTCAACAGTAGTTTGCTAACAACTTACAACAAAAGTCAGTGAAAAGTTACAACAGTTTCATGTCACCAGTCAAATAAACTTGAATGAAGGGGCAGCATGCAAGTTTTTTATGGTTTCTGTAAAAAGGTTAGCTAATTAAGACTACTTTATTCACTTGATATGCTTTACACGAGTAAAACATCCACTTTTGGACATCATTGCCTTTATTGGGTGCTTTAGTTGAAAAATATACAACAATATTATTATTCAATTAAATAAACCAGATATATGTATTTATGTTTAAGGGTGTATTTTCACCTGCCAGGATAACAGTGTTACATATTAGTGATGCCATTGTGTGATGACGTAAACGAACTGGAAAATAGTTTTTTTTTAACCAGTTCACTAAAACGAACACTCAGAAAGAATCAGTTTACAGAAAACAATCAGGATTTTGTCACTACAAAATGTAAATACAGGTACCAAATTGAGATGTTCCTGTGTACTACCAGTATTAGGATATATATATTACACATTAGTATCAACTTTGTATCGAAGTAACAGCACTTTTTGTACTTTTGACATCGGCTTTAGTTTTCGCAAGTTGGAGTCGATTTCATGCTGATTTTTCTTTCCTCATTGACCGTGTCCAATGTTCAGAGGTCGCATTTAGAGATCGCTCCAGACATATGGAAACAGATGGCTACTGACGGGATATAAAGGCTGTGATGTGTGTGAGACAGACTACATTAATCCCCCACCTTCATTTGACTGGAATACAGAAAAGGACAGAGCAGCAAAGAGTCTCGTCCACATACAAATAAGTTCTTCCTCCAGCAGGGAGCCGCATTTCAAATTCTGCCAGATAAGCACTATGACCCAGATCTGCCATGATGTCCTGTCATCCGCAGCCTCCTTGTGTCTGGACACGGCCACGCTCATTAAAAAATTATCAGAGTAACGGCGGCATACTTAAACAGCTCCGCCGGGATGCCGAGAGGCATTTTGAAAAATGTCCAGAAGCCATTAGAGAACATGGCTTTAGTGAATGATTGACCTCCTATGGGAGAAAACCATCCGTGACACACTCCCTTCAAACAAACACGAGGAGAAAACAAGCCTTCTGACCCACGTATCCATACTTGGGAAGAAACAGTACACTGTAGCATACTTTTTAATTACAGTAATAATATACTTTAAAATAGAATACTGAATGTAATGCTTTCGGACAATTGCATGTTAACTGCAATTAAATGAAAAAGTATTATAGTTTACTTTAAATGTATTAAAATGCAATTAGATGAACTTTACAGTCCATTCTAAAGTCGAACTTATGCACATCTTTATATGCAATTTCATAAACCTTTCTGTTGTCTTTGAAATATGGTTAAAGTACTGCAGAACGTACTGACAAGAATTTATAATAAACTAAAATATACTTTAATGTCATTTCTATTGAAACTAGTCATGTATTTTAATATATTTGTAATTACACATTTGCAATGAAGTTGTCATTTAAAATACATTAACTTTAAATGAAATATAGAATAACCCTATATGTATGTACTTTACATGTGCTTTAGTATGTTAGTCAACACATCAAAATAAGTGTACTTTTTAACTTAAAATATAACTTAATTTGACATTATTACAAAGTGCACTTTTTAAAAGTGTACTTAAGTGTGTTAAGAAACCTATTAATGAAAGTGTACTTTAAGTACACTTAAGTGGCCTTTTATTTCATTAGGTACTGTTTTAAAAAAATATATACTTTTACACTACAAGTGCACATTCCATACAATTAAGCAGACTTCTTTTTGCACAAGGAAATCAACAAATAATCGACACTGCGAGTAAGGATCATTTTGAAATAACATAGTTGAAAAGAAACGACCATCAACCAACAACTTATCCGAATACAAAACCCAGTCTTGATAGTCACAGAAATAATGCAATAATACATTGAAAAGTCATGGGACTCTGGACGGAAGCCAAAGGCAATCCACCCATTATCACTATTGAGGGCTTCTTTCTTTTTTTAAAAGTCTTATCTTGCATGCTTGGAACTTAGTCTTATGAATGAATTCACTGTGGAGAAGCCAAAGGGTTTGTTTGATCTTAGCGCTATTCTACAAAATCATGTGACTCCTGACACAAGGCCCTCATCTGCACTCTATTCATCGCTTGCTGCTGCTGCTCAACATTGTTAGCAGAGTACTTCTACCAGCGGCTCACAAGGTAATGACCGAATGGGTAAACAGTCACAAAACAGGCTCTCAAACATAGACGTCTACTTTATCATAACCCATATATAACCCAACATTTAACAGAGACTCTGTGTTTATACATTTTTATTATTTTTGTCTACAAACTACACCGGTGATGTTCAGTAATAAAGCACAATTAATATACTGTACACTAAACAAAGGATTTACTTCACTCAGGAACATAACATTTAGATGCAAAATTATTTATTTTTTCATCTAAATGTAGTGAAGTAAAAGTCAACAAACATGTATACTTCAGCAAAATAAAAAAGTACAGTAAAGTATTTGTATTTTTTTTTACTATAACCTCTGCTGTAGTTTGTCGATTTTCTTCCTAACAAAATTATAATAATAAAATTGAAACAATTGAGCAAATCAGATATTGTTATCACTAGGGCTGCACGATTAATCGAATGCGATTGTCATGCGCATTTTGTTAAAAAAGCCGGTTCTGTAATCAGCATCACGTGCTTTCAGATGGAGCAGCATTTACTACACATAGCCATAGTTCACTGACAAGTTACGCAAAAAAATCGCTCTGGGTTTCTTCTGCGAGGCGTATTTGGAGTTTCAGCGCGAGAGCGCCCTCTGGCCTTTGGATGGAGATTTACTGCTGATCACAGAACCGTGCTTCACTGAAAGATACGCATGACAATCGCAGCTTCTGTCGAATCGCGATCTCGATTCCATTTCGATTTATCGTGCAGCCCTAGTTATCACGTCCTGCATGTTATTTTTATTCATTTATCTATTTATTTGTTTGTTTGTTTTTGGAAAATGTAACAAAAGAGTCTGGAGAAATGTATCAGTGTAAAGGTATGTATTTTTACTCCAAAATCTTTCTCCAGATGCTTTTATAAGGTTTGCCTAAAATAAAAAATAAAAAATCTAAGCTACATGCAGGACAATGACAACAATATCCGATTTGCTCCAAATTGTTTGAATTTTAACAATTTTATTTTGTGTGGGGGAAAATAAATCTACAAACTATGCCTGAAGTATATAGTAATAAAAGTACAAATACTTTACTGTACTTAACTGGATTTGTACAATATTTATATTTTACTGAAAAGTGATTTTCTATTGACTTTTACTTCACTGCATTTAGATGAGAAAATAAATACGTTTACACTGATACATTCTTCACACACTTTTGTTACATTTGCCACAAAAATAAAATAAAATAAAAATAAAAATCCGGGCTAAAAGGAGGATGGTGAAAACAATGTTCGATTTCCTCCAAACCATTTAAATTTAAAATGTATTATAATTTTGTGAGAAAAGAAAAAATTCAAAGCGAATGTGGTTGCAACTTTTTCACTTCATTGTCCAGACAAATAGAGCTGGTGTGTTTGATTAGCCATAGTGAACTGGTTTCTTGTTTTGTTCTGGTGTGTTTAAACAAACCAAAAAAAAAAAAAAAAAACGACTCACAATTAAAGCAGAGTAGCTGTTTAAATAAGTGAGGACACAAAAGAGTGCATTTCATGTTCTCTTTTCTCTGCTCGACTGTCACGTGCATGACTCTTTCTGCACTCTTAGTATTCACAGTCATGCAAGCAAATAAAAGGAACCACAATCATGTTGATCAAAACCAAATGATATACCATGAATAATCAACCACAGAACAGTAGCTGTGTATTGAAAACTGCACTTTACTGGTCTGAACTATTCATTTCAGCAATTATAATCTATAACCGCACTCAATTAATCTCCACTGGTGCATTTAGGTAGAAGATATTAATGTAAGTGTTCATCTGTGCTTATGGATATCCAATAAGAATTATAAATGTTCTGAAATCCTATTGAAATTATTTTGTGATAAGATTTAAGTATTCATAAGCTGAAAAATAAAATGCAGTTAGCATTTAACCAAGATGTCATGCATGAATCAGTAATTACTAGAGGCATTAAAAAACATCATCTAACATCATTAAAGCTGCAAAACAGAAGATTCGGCCCTCTATATGTAACAATGATTATTTATGCTTGCTCAAAATTAGATTTTTGTTCATATTTAGCCAAAAATCATCCATACTGCAGTTTGAAAGATAATTTAACATAGCCTGTATTGAATGTGCACGTCTAGTGTACTTCAAACACTTTATTTTAGTGTCCATGTTACGTTACATGTGCTTACTATATTAACAACACTAAATTATGCATAATTACATGCAACTAACCCTAAACCAAACCCAATGTGTACACGGTTAAATATCATTATTATGTAACCCTATATTTTTTAATAAACTGCACTTGAAGATTATAAACTATTAAAAAATAAATTCCAACTCTGTACTTAAGAGTCCAAAAATAACTCTTAAGCACTCTAAATACATTTAATATAAATATAAAACATAATAAATTTTCATTTAGTTGCAATTAACATGCAATTACTGTAAATGCCTGAAAACATTGCATTAAGTTCACACTTGTGCTTTAAAGATACTCAAATCTTCAAATCCAAGTGTATTTGGTAACACTATTTTAGTATCCTTGTTAGAAATTACATGCTACATTAATAACAGTAAATTATGCATAAATACATACTAATACAACTAATATTAAACTAAACCCTAATCCTAAACGCTAAAGTATACATTCATTAATATTACTCAGTACTTAAGTGACCCTTCTCAACAACTTAAAGGGGTCATATGATGCAATTTCATTTTTTCCTTTCTCTTTGAAGTGTTACAAGCTCTTGGTGCATAAAGAAGATCTGTAAAGTTGCAAAGACTAAAGTCTCAAATCCAAAGAGATATTCTTTATAAAAGTTAAGAGTCAGCCACACCTACCTAAAACGGCTCGTTCGAACACGCCCCCACATATCTACCTAACTGTGTGGGAAGATTTGCATAACGCCGCCCAAATATTCACGCAAAGAAAGAAGGCGTAACTTATATTCTCGCTGTAGTAAACAATAATGTACAGTATGTGGAAAATAATGTGTTTTTTTAACTTTAAACCGCATAAACACATTTCATTACACCAAATACACAAAATAATGTTCTTTTTAGCAGCATCATATGACCCCTTTAAACGCCAACTTAAGTGTACTTAAAGAGTCAAAAAAGCACCTCTAAGTTCAACTAAATGCAATTAATATGTAAACTACAATACATTTCCTTTTAATACAATTATATGTATGAAAGCATTACTTTCAGTTTGCACTTAAGCTTTAAAGATCAATTAACATGCCGTTTTGATTGTGCACTTCAAGTGTACTTCAAATCTTTAAATCATATTGCGTGTGCGTGTGTGTGTGTGTGTGTTTAACTGTACTTGCAGATAATATAATATAGGCTATTAATGAAATAAAAGCCACTTAAGTCTGCTTGGAGACAAAAAAAGTACTCTTAATTTCAACTAACTGCATTAATATAAATGCAAACTAATACATTTTCATATAATGCAATTAGCATGCAATTACATGCCTGAAAACACTGCGTTCAGTTTGCACTGAAGCTTTAAATATCACTTAACATGCGATTTTAAATGTGCATTTCTAGTGTTCTTAAAATCTTAAGTGTGTATATACAGTACACACACACACACACACACAATTAAATGTCCTTGCAGATAATATAATATTAATGAAATAAAAGCCACTTAAGTGTGCCTGGAGTAAAAAAAAAAAAAACTGCATTTAATATAAATGTAAACTATAATACATTTCCATTGAATGCAATTAACATGCAATTACATGTCTGAAAACACTGCATTCAGTTCGCACTGAACCCTATAATTATTATCACCAAAACGAATGAGGAAGTGCTGCACAATATGAATTCCAAAAAATGCATGGTATTGAGACACAATCTAGAAAGCAACACCTGGCAGATGGATTCAATAGGGCATATAAATACCATGGCAACTGAGCAGAAACGCTAATTTTAGAGTGTTTTAGAATAATTAGAAATAAAAGTATAACCCTCTTTTTTGTATGTCAGACTGTGTGGGAAGAGTTCAAAGAATACCACATAAAAAGAGAGGGTGGGTGGAAGTAAGGGCAAGCTGCCAATGGAAAATATCTGACCATTGACTATGAAGCCAGGCACCAAATGAGCCATTTTTTTTTTCTGTCCGCTGCCACGACTGCCCAGCAACTGGACCGCGCCATGCACCCGTCTCACACACGCAGGACAGAGTCTGCAGACGCATATGCAGTAAGGTTTGTGCATGTCAAACGGCAAGCACACAAAGCGGAGCCTGACAAACACACACCCATAGAGATAAAAGTGTGCACAGACTGCACCTGTCAGGACTGTAACTGAAGGCTTACGTATGAGACTGGCTGAGGAACACTGGCACATTCACAGCATTCCAGCCCAAATCCCCATGATTCACTGAGAACCCTGCAGGAGACATACAGTATCCCGACACGGAGCACTGGAGACTAGAGGTGCCACGACACCTTCATTTAGTCTCACAGTAATACAGCAGCTGAAGGATCGCCATGCCAAGTAGTATCGCCATACCATGCGTACCGCTTGTTTGGAAGAGCCAGGGTCTGTTCTCTATTAATTCATTACAGTTTGCATAGTTTGTTACTACTGTACACTGAACATTTCATTCAGAAATTGCTAGTAATTTCATAAATGATTACAAAGAAATGACATGTGAAATCTTAAGTCTTTTCTTGTAAAGTAACTCTAGTAATGTTTGTATTATTTCCAACTTGTAAAAAAAAAAAAAAATAGTGTAGTTTTTAAATGTTTTTTGTAATGTTTTCTATTAGCATTGTAATAGTTATTTAACTTCAATTTTTTTTTTTTCCTATTAGTTTTTTTTTTATTTTATAGATATGGCTATCTAGTAGGGCTGCACGATTATGACAAAAATCATAATTGTCGATTATTCCCTTGAAATTGTAATTGCGCTTATTAATTAAGATTATCACAACTTACATTGAATGATGTTTATACCATTGTTTTATGCAACTGCATGCCGTATTTTTATATGAAAATAAAC
>NW_015632728.1:407984-416650 GCF_001515625.1 Sinocyclocheilus rhinocerous
TATACATTGGATTGGTTTCTTCTTTAAATTATAAAAAAAGTAAAAATATGAATGTTTATAATGTTATACTAAAACTAAAATTAAAATAATGGGGAAAAACCCTTAAGATAAAATGTAGAAAGAAAAAAACGCATCTTAAGCGCACAGAATAACATAAGTGGACTTTGAACGATTAATTGCCGCTTTGAACGATCACGTAATTGTGGCATCCATAATTGTAATCGCGATTAGAAATTTGATTAATTGTGCAGCCCTACTATCTAGACTAGTTTTTTATAAATTTTTATTTCAGGTTCAAGTTAAACTAAATCAAAAATGTCTTGGAATGTTACCTTGGCAACAGGCTAAAATAAAATAAGTTTTTATATTTTATATATTTCAGTTAATATTTCCATTATTTCAAGTAACATTTTTTTTTTTATGGTTTTAGTTTTAGTTAACTATAATAACCCTGGCATATATTAGCAGTAGTAGTATTGTTGTTGTTGTTGTGAAACTTGGAATAATAAAATTAAAAATAGTTCAAAATAAAGGAAAATATAAAAGAAAATTTGTCTGTCCACACCAGATACAAGACGGCTACAATGTGCGACAAAATCGAATCTCAAATCACAGCCAATCTCGCACTTGCAATTAATTGGATAAGCACAATCAAATAAATAAAAATTAAAGCATTTTATCATTACTGAAAATACATACGGACTGATACTATATTTGTCATCTAACACACGTTTGTTTACATAGAGATCACAGTTTGAATGTGAACAAAGTTATTTTCAACATCTGAGATAAATTATCCATTGTCGCATTCATTATGTCATTATTGCATCATTATTTTCAAAATTAAATTGTACAATTTTAATATTATATAAAATCCAATCAGTACCTGAGCTGTCAGCCATCCAGAAATAGAAACCATTCTAGAAATAGAATTCACCTGTGGCTCATTGAGTATCGCCGTCGCAGCTGGTTAGGACAAAAACTCGGAATAATGCGGTCAATAATGCACCTTTTTCTTTCTTATATTTCATATGCTCTTTTCTTAAATTGCTGCACTACTGTATGTACATATACATATTCATCAGGCATATTTGGCCATATTTTTTGCCATTCTGCATTTTAAGATACTGTCAGGTCAAAGGAATTCATCTTTGAAAAAGAATCTCAAGAATGCCGCTTCGTCTTTCATTTCTGCCTGAGCCTTAAATCTCACAACTGAGTTCAAAATACCATGACACGGCCAGTATTTTGAGGTCTGGATACCGCAAAACTACCAAAGAGCCAGTATAGCATGTAACACTAGCAGAGACAGTCTTACAAATGATTACTATCAAACATACATGGGAAATGTACAGAATCAGTCAGTTGCAATCTTCTGCAAACAAACAGCCTTGTTCTCAGTCAATGTAACTGCATATAAACCCAAAGCAACACATGAAGCAAAAGCATAGAGAGTGATATGTGTAGGCAAAGATGTGCACTTAAAGACAAATGCAAAGGTGCATGAGCCTTCATAGGAAAAGGGAGGCTAATTTGAAGAACTTTAATATAAGAAATGGTTGCCACTGTAAAGGAAAGACCAAAATGCAACCGGCAAAGAATCAAGAGGATTCAAATGACATGATTTTTAAATGTTTTTAATAAAGTCTCTCCTGCTCACCAAGGTTGCATTTATTTGATCAAAAATACAGTAAAAACAGTAATATTGTGAAATTGTATTACAATTTGAAATAACTATTTTCCAGTTGAATAGATTTTAAAGTGTAATTTATTCCTGTGATGCAAATCTGAATTTTTAGCATCTTCCCAGTGCAGTGTTACTCTAAAAAAGTAATTAATTAGCCTACTAGCTAATTACATCTTCAACAGTATAATTAGAGTACTAAGTACTCTGTCTAAAAAGTATGAATTATTACTAATTACTTTCTAAATCCCATATCAACCTCAACCAGCTGAATACAAAACAGACATGAAACTACTCTTTTAGTTCTTTCAAAATAAATATAAAATTGCATAAATTATTCTTGAACTGACTTGAGCATTTAAAGACTGTTTAGTTAAAAACACACATTTTAACATTAGATGTTAAATTTTGATGTTTAATCCACTATTGTTTTTATATAGAATTGTTCAATAGTCTATAATTACATCAGAAGTAACTGTAATTAAATTACAGAGTAATAAAGAGTAATATCTTAAATTACTTTTTCAAGCAATTACATTACAGTGATTAATTACCTAGTAATGCATTACACTCAACTGATCATGATTTGATGTGCATTTGATGTGACTTTAGTTAGAGGTTGGAAATTAGTTAAAAATCATGAATCCCGAGAGCAAATTTGCTCTTCTCAAGAACATAGTGAAATTTTAAGGCCGCAAACTCAAATGGGTTTGTAGCCTGAGATTTCATATTTCTAAATCTCATATGCCCGTTGCTAAGCAACCACAGCAATAATCTTCCCATAACTTAAGATTATTACATTTATACGGGGACAAGCTTAAAAAATGGCTCATGAGTAGTAGAGGAAGCCACAAAAAGCATGAAGACACCAACAGCAGCTTTAATATATTTTAATAAATACATTGTGCTTCTGACACTTCTTTTTTGTGCAGTCGGTGCCAGTGAAGAAACTACTGAGCAGACTGGAAATCCTGCTGCAAAATAGCATAGAATAGACTGTTGCCATGGTTTTCATGGTCTTTAGGCTCTGCTACCTGGAAGAAAAGCTACAGAGCTGGAACAAGACAGTGAAAAAAGTGGCAAAACAACAACTTTAAGAGTGGGAAACGAATTGTGAAGCACAGACAAAATGAAAATCATCAGTCAAGGCATCTTTATTTATATAGCGCTTCATACGATACAGATTGTGCCAAAGCATTTTTACTGAGATAAACAGGAAAATAGCGGAATCAATTATGGAAACTCAGCTATGGAGAACCAGATTCTGCTCTAAAGCAGCTCTAAAAGACAACAGTGCCCTTATTCAGCTCAAGTCAGTTCAATGTTGAGTTCAATTCCAGTGTTGATGTTGCAAGACGCAATTCAGTCATAAAGCAGCTCTACAGAAGATGACAGTGCCCTAATTAGTGCTTAATAATAATGCTTAATTCAGTTCAGTTTAGTTAGTGCACATTTTGTGTACTGAAGAATAGCAAATAAAACTTGAAACACATTTCACTGTGAATTTCAGAAATCGCTGGATGAGAATGTTTGTAAACAAACTTTGATGTTGGCTTGGCAAAGCCTTGTTTGAAAGTTCGAAATAACTGAAAAGCTTGAGGTTTGAAGATTGTACTCAAAGTCAATAAAATGTTATTGGCTTGTTCTAACGCACTGCTAAAATGTTAAAGCAAGTTGCTAACATGATTTAACATGCTGTTGCATAAATTAGCATGATGCTACCCTGTTTTTACACTTTGCTCACGTTTTAACAAGGTGCTAGCATGTTTTAATATGCTGCTAGCATGATTTAACATGGGGCTACCAGAGCGCTATTCGAGGCTTAGTGTATCCCATCATGCATCACGCCTTGGAATAAATCGTGAGACTTTTTGCCGAGATCTCGTGAGACGTCACGGAAACCGTTCCAATGCAAGTTAAATATTAACATAATTATTAGATATTACATATAATTTGGTAGAAAAACAAAGTGTTGCACGTTTTATTGGTGCAAAGATGAGTAGTGGTGATAGTTATTTTGTACAACATTTGCAAATGTTTTTTATCACTTAATTAGAAGCACCATAAATTAAATTGTGCCATCTGTTATAGGCAGGGTTTGAAATTAACACCCGCCAACCTGCCAAATGCAGGTAAAAATCAGCTGTGGTGAGTAATGCAGTCAAATCACTAGCCAATTTGGCGGGTTACTTTTCGTAAATTATGTTCTCTCATCAATTTCTTGGGCAAGTTCATTTAAGCCAAATCTGCGCAAGTTTAAGTGCAAATACTAAACTCATGAGTCATCCTGATATATTAAATGCAGCCTAATTGCGCAGCATCTGTGCATATCTAGCATACTTGAACATACCCGACAAAGTAGCAATAACGTAGAGTCGAAAAACGACAAAAAAATAAAAACTCACACTGTGTCTACACCGGACACGAGCGGCTCGACAAAATACAATAGAACCCATTATAATCAGTGATGCAGTCTACACTGGAAGCGGCGCGACACTACAAATCCCCGACAGTAAACTGATGCCTCGTTATATTTTTGATATACTGACACAAAGTTCAAGTTAATGCCCGCTTCGTCACATCCAGTGTGGACAGCCGCAAGCTGCTGGTTTATTTCGGTTAAAAAAATTTTTTAAAAGGCCTAGTAGAAGTTATGAATGGCCGGTGACTTAAAAAATGTAGTAGCCAAATTGGCTGGTGAGTGAAAAAGTTAGGCCTAAATTCAAACCCTGGTTATAGGGACTACTGAACAGACATTTAGAAGTTGATTTTAAAATGCAAAGTATTTGAAATGAAAATAAAGCTATGTAAACACTTGCATTTTTACAACACTATAAGTGTGTCCCATTAGGTAATGAAAAGTTATACACACACTTGTGGTCTTCATGCTCACTTGAACACTTGGGCCAAATACAGGAAATACATCATAAGTAGTCAAGTGCAAAGACCGCAAGTGTGGGTATTTGAACAAGGCAATAGCTTAAATACACTAGAAGTCTTATTGTACAAATGTTTTGACCCCTTCAATGAAAGCTTAGGGGATTATTTCGTAGTTTTGATCGCTCAGTTTAAGAAAAACAATAAGTCAGATCAGTTAGAAAAGATATAGCAACCTGAGGAAGTTCGGTCTGAAGGTATGACCAGAGTTTGGTGATTGTAGCTTAAAAACTCTAGGAGGAGAAACTTAGTCCCAGAAGAAAAAGAAGAAGAAATAGGATTTCAGTATTTGCAGCTTTGTCAAGCCAACCTAATTACATAGAAATGGCAATGGTAACATTAAACGTGATTAAATGTGTAATACTGAAGTAGAAAGTCTAAAATTGTACTTTCTTGTCAAACAAACTCTTGACCAACAAAAAACATTTTCCATCATTTTCTGGCAGATAATGTGTATAAGTTGCACTATGTTTTTTCTCTCGTTTTTGTTTTACTAGCTCTAAAAAATATTCCTGTCCTTGTTGGGAAGTAAAAGAAAGAGAAAGAAATATGAAATTGGCCAACTTCTCGGTTTTATTCCGACCAAAACCACTTGAACTCACTTTGCGTGGTAACCGCAATTTCCAAACTCATCAATAGGTAGCATTAATCTCTCTAAACATGAATGATATTTAACTACATCTGGCCCTTCAGTAGAAAAAGAGATCAAAGGGAAACATAAGTCACCGTTAAAAGCTCTTGTTTTCGCGCAGCGGTTGATTGACAGGCGAGTAGGCGGTTCTTCAGTGTTGTCAGGGCGCATCAGAGCACTTACACCACATATGCGTGTGTTTCTGACTACCTCTAAATGTGGTTTGAGTAACTGGATCACATTCTGGGCCCGTATTTAGAGTTGTCTACTTATAATTGGGTGACTCGAGACAAATCTTTAAACCAGCTGTAAAGAAGGTCATTAAAATCAAGGGATATTAAAAACTCTTGATGAAATGATATGCTGACATTTTTTGTTTAGTAACACTCATGCCCAGAAGTTTTTAACCCAAAATATCAACATTGGAAAAACATGCCTCTACCAACTTTCCACAAAACTCACCTACACATACAGTACAATTCATTGCAGTTTCCAGATGAAATGAACACTAGAGTCAGTAAAACACCAACAAATTGTATTCCTTTTCACACAAATTATGATTAAAGGGGCAGATTATCGATTAATAAAGACTTATTTTCTCATGTTTTCTTGCACAATACTATGTTATGACCTCAAAACACCTTTACCATAGTGCATGATTTGAAAACTAAAATATTTTGATGTTTACATCACAGAACCACCTCCATATGTTTGCCTTTTGTGACGTAGTAAACTTGCTCGGCAGCGCACCCGGTAGAGCACTTTTTAAAAACCCACACATTCTATCATTCTTCAAAACATATCCATCATGAAAAGAACCATTTGAAATGTCAAAAGCTTGGGTGAAAGCATTTAATGCAGCTGTTTGAAAATAAAATGCACAAAAACAGACAGATAACAGGGTAACAATAATGCTGTATTTGTTAAGATTAGTTAACATTAACAACGAACAAGATCTGTATTCGGTTTTAGTTCATCTTTGTTAATGATAACATATTAAGGCATTACTTAACATTAATAGCTTAAATTTGTTAATGCAAGTAAACTAAAGAAGATTATTGTTAATTAATCTTAGTTATTAATTAGTTATGTTTTACAAGAAAATACTATGTCAGTCTTTCTGCTTTTAAGTCAATGTAATTTCACGTTCATTTTATGCATTTAATACAAATTCAGCAATTCATTTTAAAAGATGCACAAATTAACAATTAAAATTAACAAAGATTGGATCATGCTGTATACAAGCATTGTTAGTCAATGTTAACTAATGCAGTAGCTAATGTTAACAAACAAACCTTACTGTAAAGTGTTACGAGAAACATTATTCCCCTTCCTAATTAAGCTCTTAAATTGAAAATTAATTTAAATAAAACAAAGATTATTGGAGTATGTTTTACAAGAATATTCTGTTTCAGTTTTCCTACTTTTTCTGTCTATTTTCTACTTCAGCTTTTGTCTATTTTCTAGTTTTTTACTATAAAATTTCACATTTAATTCAATGTTACTTGCCATTTCTTTGTAAATATTTCTGAATTTTCTTAGCAGCTTCTGAGTGAATTTTTTTTTGTTGGTTTGTTTGACAAACCCTTTTCCAACTGCCTCCTTATTGACTGCAGGAAAAAACAAACAAACAGGGACACTACACCGAGTCAAAAGCTATTGTTTGCATACATCCTATACTTCTAGGCAGAGAGGCTGGCATTTTGTCCCAACACTAAAGGACCACTTAAGTTCTCTGACTTCATTAGTGAGTGGAGCTTTTAACTTGCATACTGCTACTTAAAGCCTTGTGTTGCAGGACTATTACTATTAGAAACCCATATTGTCCCTTTAATGGAGCCTGTTGCTGAGGCCTCTTGGATGGTTGAGGGTATGCAGACATAGTGGTGTGAATGTATTTCTGTGTGTGTGTGTGTGTTGGGGGTTGGAGAAGGGTTTTAGAAAACGAGGGACCACGGAACGTGACATGGATGAGTGAAAGATTTCTAGGCCAAGGACACAGAAAGCCTTTGACAGAGAGAAAGAAAGACAGAGACAGCCTGGGAAAAGAGTAGTGAGAGTTCATTAGACACAATGCACCCAGTAAATAAAATTACTTACAGCTTCATTCTATAGCTGTTCTGGATTCAGAATGGTTTCTTTAAACACTAGGAATGCCAGCCATTGTGAACACACTAATGAATACAACAGATAGCGATTAAAAGGGTAATTTGCCATTACAGACACTAAACGCCTTCCCGATGCACATACTAATGTTGCATACTCTCTTAAATTACACAAATTTTCACGGCTGAATTATCTTTTTACCTTTATTTTTCTCTTTGACCATATAGATATCACTAAATGTCAATTAATAAAGACTTATTGAAGTTTGCACCACATAACCAGTTCCATATGTGTGGCTTTTCTGATTTTGTAAACTTGCTCAGTAGCGCACCCAGTACAACATTACAATTGTGATGTGAAGTGCTCGGATAAGAGTACTGTAAAACACAAGTCACAACACTCAGTAAATAAGATCAATGACTTCCCTAAGGAACGGTTGCCTCAGCAAATGCGTTTTTAGCCCACGCTTGCTTTTTTAAAACATTATCGGTAAGGTTTAATGTGGGTGGCACGTTATTTTCAAACGCGAAAGAGCATTAGCCTTTTAGCAACATTCACTGGACATTTAATTTCCGAATGCTATGATATGAACAATAGCCAACATAATAAAATGTTTCTGCATCTGTTTATGAAGGAGCTTTTAGCGCCACTCACTGGACATTTCACTCTGAAAATGTCACGAAATGTGCAATGTAATATTAATTTGCAGAAAAGTCACCCCAGGCACATTTTCCACTGAGCCTTAGTTGAGTAAAATCATGCATGTCTCATCTTTATTAGAGATGCACCGATTGCAATTTTCTTGGCCAATTCCGATTTCCGATTTTTTTGTTAGTGTGATCTGCCGATACCGATTTTTGTCAATTCCAATTTTCTTTCTAAGAACTATAATTGACAGCATATACAAACAAAAATCTACTTTTCTTTAACGCAGTTTTATTTTCATAAAGAAAACACAAGTAAAAAGTCAGTAATAAAATAAGAACAAATAAAAAAAATGGCAAACAACAGCATAAATAAATGCAATAGAATAAAGAGAGCTATGAAACTAAGTTTTTCAGGTTAAGTAAGTTTTTATTCAGGTAAGAAATACTACAGAAATTAAAGTAATCAAATGTAAAATAACACTGGCGTGTTATTTTACATTTGATTACTTTAATTTCTGTAGTCTTCATTGTAAAAATTAAATACAGATTAATGCTTACAATTAAAGTTATAAAACGTATTCAGTCAAGAGCAGAAAATGATTTTCTTTGTCTTTTGTTCTTTGATTAACATGACAGACAGCAGCATAAATATTGGACTGCG
>NW_015632728.1:419613-427444 GCF_001515625.1 Sinocyclocheilus rhinocerous
TAAGAACAAATAAAAAAAATGGCAAACAACGGCATAAATAAATGCAATAGAATAAAGAGAGCTATGAAACTAAGTTTTTCAGGTTAAGTAAGTTTTTATTCAGTTAAGAAATACTACAGAAATTAAAGTAATCAAATGTAAAATAACACATTCAGTGTTATTTTACATTTGGTTTTTAATTTCTGTAGTCTTCATTGTAAAAATTAAATACAGATTAATGCTTACCATTAAAGTTATAAAACGTATTCAGTCAAGAGCAGAAAATTATTTTCTTTGTCTTTTGTTCTTTGATTAACATGACAGACAGCAGTAGGAATATTGGACTGCGGTCCCTTTAAGAGTTTATCCACGGACCCAATATACTGTTACACAACATACTCTTTCTCAACTATTTAACGTTCCAAAACTGACTGTGTTTAACTAGATACTCGCCAAGACGGGCATTTTGACATAATTTTGTATGTATTTGAACGTTTTAGCGCAGTTAGCCACTCATTTTGGTATTTGTGGCTCACAAGCTGTTAGAGACTGAGCGCGGATTGTGCGCTCCACTAATATAGATCAGTGGTGGTGCGCGCGCGTTTGGTATAAGCGCGAAGCCTGCGGGAATGACTATAATAATGTGCAATACAAGCATTATTTAACCGGAGCGAATGAGACGTGTGTGAGAGAGAAGGGGTCGTCGGAGAGAAGAGAGCGAGAATGCGTGGCTGACGTTATTGCCTGTGCCGCTGGTAACAAAATGGATCGGCTCGGAATCGGAAAGAAGTGAGACTGACCGACCAATCACCGATCCGGGCCGATAATGAGGAAAATCGTCCGATTCCGATCCCTGGCCGATCGATCGGTGCATCTCTATTCTTAATCATGGTTAAATGTACTTTAGTGATGACATGCAGATTGAAAATCCTCTTAAATGCAGTTAAGCACTACACAACAAAATAAAATGTTTATTCACAGGGTGAAAATCTCAGCACAACACCATATCCTCTTTCTGAAAAAGAATTGAGCTAAGCGGCAGAGACCAGGTGTGAGCGTGAACCGAAATTAACTTCTTTGTCCACTTTAGCCCAACTGTAGTGTAAACACTCATGCACTCAAACGGCCTACTCACTTGTCAAATCAACCACTGCACTAAAACAGGCATTTCTTTAAATAGTAATCTTGTTGAAAATTTGGAAAAAAACAAAACATACACTAGATCTTTTTTCAGTACACCTAATATGACACAGTAACACAGTTCATGTACAGCACACACACGTTGAGATAACGCAGGTAACTCTAAAATAACTGACAATCCTGCTATAAGTGTCATTTGTTGTTGGATTTAAAAGTAAGTACATTTGCAAGAAAAAGTGCACCATTTTTTGTTCATGGTTTCTACACTCTGTGTGACACTCTGATATAGAGAATGATGTATGCGGTTAAAATAAGAAACTTTCCCTTCTAAATCTGATTGCAAGTGGTCACGAGACGATGACTCTTGAGAGGTTTCTATATTATTTATATTGTATTGTTTATATTTAATATAGTTTATATTATATTATATTGTCTTAATTGATTAAACATTCACAAAGCACAGGAATGCTTAAAGTCACCATCAAAATGGCCATCTTGTTGAGTTTTCATGTTAAAGACATGGGAGGTGATTTGGTTCAAAAACATTTTTTGTTATGCTGGTTGAAAGTTTCTTCACATCCCGATAGCAATCACTAAGTTAAGTGGTCTAAATTTATTTATATGTATTTCTATAATCTGTGGAAGGCGTAGGACCATAAAATGTTTGTCCAATCAAAATGTTCAGCCCGAACATTACGATAGGCTGTCCTGACTGCCTGTTAAATATGTATTTGGATACCTTCATGTGTTTTGGAGGAGGTGCGACTTTGCAAAGTGATTATGCAGGGAGGGTGGGATCTTATGCTTTCAAAGCTAGCTTGCTATCTCTAGCCTTTTCGGAATCACCTACCCTACCTTTAATACACATGGTCATGTCTTAAGGGAACATAAGCCGCTTTTCCACCGAAATTACCTGGAACAATTTGTCCCAGGAACTTTTTTCCCCCAGACCTGTTGCTGTCTGCGTTTCCATCGCGGTCTAAAGTACCGTGACGAATAGGCAAATAGTCTGGTGACGTAGGTCTGCGCGCGTTTCTCAATACAAAGTACGCAAATTTCGGACTTGCATCCTCGGTAGTTCGGACTTTGCGAGTTCGACTCAGGAGTGTGAACTCCCACGGACGGGACGACACAAGTCCGGTAATTCTGCAAACAGCAGCGTACTTGATAATGTCAGTCAGCTCTCCTTGGCTACTGCAATTTTCCTCACTGTATATTTACAATAAGATGAAATATGATATCAAACACCACTGCCTCCTTTCGTTTTCATTTAAACATATTAATACGTTAAACCACTAAAGAGACATCAGAGCCAGCAGCAAATGTCAGAAGGACTGGCCGAGGTGAGGCTGCTCTCATCGGGATACATGAGCACTGTGCGCCCAGTGATCACGTGGAGCTGATCGTCTCCGAAATCGGCGAAACACATTTTTAAATAAGCGCTGTCTTTATAAATAAACCGCAGATTTGAGTTTTAAAAAAAACTACATTCTCGCCTGAAATACTTTTAAAACTTCATTTCATGACAGTAATATTTTGAAAAGTATCCGAATAAATGGTGGTTGAAATCACAATGCTGTGTGAACTCAACCAATCAGCATGTTTAGCGCCCAAGTCCCGCCCCCGAAAGTTCCGGACCTTTGAAAAAAATACTACCTCGCAAGCAGGGACTTTCTGAGGGGCAATTTTTTACCCGGAACTTTATTTAGATCCTGGTTCCTGCGGTGGAAACACACCGAGTACCAGCCCAAAGTCCCTAGTTCCTGGGTAAAGTTCCTGCGGTGGAAACGGGGCTATAAATGGTTGGGTGGGGGGAATTGGATCTACATTTTGTGTCAATATATGGGATCTGTTCATTACGTCTTAAAGTGACAGCAGCCTAACATACCAGCAGCTGTGACTGTCTGTGTCCTTAATGTTAATCAAACAACTAAAGGCAAAGAAAATCAATTACTGTACTTGACCGAATAATATTTGTAGCTCTAATAAGGATTCATTTATATGTAATTCATGCAGTGAGGTTTTTTTGCATTTGATTATTCAATTTCTGTAGTATGTCTTACTTGAATGCTACCGTTAGATAGACCTACAGTACCTGAAATAATGTTGTTGCCCAATTTTTGATTGTAATTTGATACTTTGTTCATGTTTTAAATAAAGATGAAAACACCACAAATAAAAAACAACAAAAATAACTATGTGATACTGTTATTGTGAAATAAAATTACTCATTTTGTGAAATAAATAGTCATATCATATACTCACACCCTCCAAATCAAACAGAAAAATGCGCAATAAACGTTAATTACTGTATTAACTATCAAACATGTACCAACATGTAGACACCATACTCCTTAATGAAAGACCATCTAAAATGTCTTTTCAACTAAAAACATCTCAAGCAATGCTGCTTTAAGTCCCTCTTCCAGCGTCTGCACTTGTAATACCTATATTTTCATGCATTATGCTTACAAAAAACAGGCATTTTACAAGAACAAACAATTCCAGAGTCACAAAGATCTCTCAGCATTTTCTTCAAATTTGAATTCTTCTGAATCACTTATTACTTAAAAGTGACATGCAGTAGAAGAAGAAATGAAATAGAGACTCATGGTGCCACAGAGCAGGACTCAACGTACAACTCTAGCTTGAGCAGATGGCTAATAAATAAAGATGATCTGATAATAAATCAAACTATGGGCTATAAAAGGGGTTTCTAAACCAAGAAGAAACAGAAAATACAAAAAAAATGTCCTCGCTATAATACGTGTAAATGTTTCCAAATCACCTGATATGCTGCTGAAGTCTGTATCAATTGATTAATTACTTGACAACCTGTTGTCCACTGTATTATTTAAAATATTCACATTTTTTTCAAATATTTAAAAATATTTATTAATATATTTTTTTTATTGTTGTTATTTTTAAGTGTTTTTCCTGCTTTATTGTTATTATTATATTAAAAACCAATTTATTGCCATAACAAAATTTCCATGTATTTAAGAATAATATCTTCAATTAATTATTACAAATATTCAAAACCTTTTCATTGCATCACTGAAAATGCTACTTGGCTCTACTTTGGCTGTTTGACGGCAAGCCTCCTACGGCAATTAGGAGCATATATATGCATCTTATGAGTGTATGTCTTTTATAAAAGACGGAGTGCTATTGAAAAGATAGCCTACCTTACGTGTTATATTGTAGAAACGTGCACGCTTACGCGAACCTAAGGCACCAAGTTGGTTTCAACCAGCGAATAATCGAGGTTATTTCTCTGCGCGGTGGATCAAATACTATTTATACACGCACCAACAACTACATAGTAGTATCAGTTTCATATCTAAAAGCGATTTTCTGCTTTAACGCGCTTAGGATCCATCACGACTCGCTGTTTTGGTTTGTTTAGTGTTTGTGTAAAAGTGTCTGCTGTAACTCTTTAAAGAGATTCTGGTCGCCCAGACTGTTTTGTAGGATATTTTCACACTGGATTTACAAGCACCGATGTGTTTGTTTCGCAAAGCCGAAGCAAAGAACTCCTAAACACTTACCTTCGGAGACAAGCAGGAAAGTTAAAAGACTGCCACAAAGCAGCGCAGTGAGCCTCATCGTGAAGAATCCTCTCTCTCGCGCTTTATGTCGCAAATGTTTCTATTTGAAGTATCAGCACCCTTCGGATGAACTGAGTTAGATGAATAACTCTTTAAAAGCCATTGTTTAAGGCGTCTGTGATCCCGTTCAGACACGGGCTGAGTTGATGTACAGACACGGCTCAGATCAGGACAGCGCAACTCCACCAAGAACCTCGAAATGTTGTTGCACACACAGTCAGTCGCTACCGCTGCTGCTGCTGGAATGATCAAAAGGTGCATTGGGTTGTACCATGTGTGTTTCAGGGGTAGTTCCTATTCCAGTGTAGGATGTCTAGAGGGAAACCGAGGGGACAAATCACAAATCGCCGTTCACTATTAAGAAACTTTTCTAACTTCGCACTCGAGGTTTCTTCCGCTCTGGAAGTCCAATGTAAACGACACCGTTTTGGGAATACGCGTTGCTCGTGCCTCGCCACCAAAACTTTGAAGTTCTTTGAACCCTTTTCAAACGGGAGACTATGCAGCGGCCCTTCTAAACACAGAGTGAGGCAATCCAAGTCAAATAAGGAGACGTCAATAGACCAGTTGACTGTACTTACTGACGCCTTTAACTTTCGGCTTCAGTAAACCACACTTTGTCTGCCCAGAATATTTACTGGATGGTAGTATAGGTTTACAACTACTAAAATACAAAATATAACCACAAATGATTCATGTAATGCTATATAAATGCAATTGATATATGTGACCCTGGAGCACAAAAACAGTCATAAGGGTCAATTTTTTTAAATTAAGATTTACATCATCTGAATAAATAAGCTTTTCATTGATGTATGGTTTAGGGCAATATTTGACTGAGATACAACTATTTGAAAATCTGGAATCTGAGGGTGCAAAAAAAAAATCTAAATATTGAGAAAATCATCTTTAAAGTTGTCCAAATTAAGTTCTTAGCAATGCATATTACTAATCAAAAATTAAGTTTAAGGTAGGAAATTTACAAAATATCTTCATGGAACATGATCTTTACTTAATATCCTAATGATTTTTGGCATAAAAGAAAAATTTATAATTTTGACCCATACAGTGTATTTTTGGCTATTGCTACAAATATACCCCAGCGACTTAAGACTGCTTTTGTGCTCCAGGGTCACATATATAACAATATCAACATAGGCCTATTGGGTCGCTCTAAATATATATTGTTGTGTTAACCATTTTACTTTGTATCACAGATTGTTTTCCTACGATATTAGAGTTTTCCCAATTGTTACTGCAATCAGTTTTAATGATTGTTATGACCTCAAATTGCGCTTGTGAAAAATAAGTAGCCTACACGTCAGCATACTTTTAAATAGACTACTTATTACTGAAATAATATCTAAAAGAATACACTTACATGCAAACTGAATGTAATGTTTTCAGACACTTAATTGCATATTAACTGCAATTAAATAAAAATATATTATAGTTTAAGTGTATATTAAATGCAATTAGCTGAACTTTCTGGCCCATTTAAGCAGTACTTAAGTACATCTTTTTATGTAATTTCAAAATTACTTCTATATTGTCTTTGAAATATGGTTGAAGTGTACTGCTGAATGCTGACAAGAATGTATGGTAAATTAAAAGATAATGTAATTTCTATTGAAACTTGTTTGCCATATATTTGAATATATTTGTATTATTTGCAAATGATAAAGCTGCAATTCAGTACATTTAAAATACATTAGCTTCAAATGTAATGTTGAATAACACACTAGAGTTTAAAAAAAGTAAAACATTTGATTTGACATTATTACAAAGTGCACTTTTTAGTGTGTTCACTGTTATGTGTTAAGAAACACACAAAAATCCAACGACAGGAGAGATAAATGTACCCTTACCATCATAATCCTGTATGAAAGTCATTTCTTAATATTTAGCAGTAAATGCACACTGTTATTAAGCTGGCATCTTTCCCTACCTGTAATTTAGCATTCCACAAAATGTATTTTTTTAAACCTCCAGGTGAGGGCCAATGTCTTAACGGATAGTTCACCCAAAAATGAAAATAATTTGATGGTAGCCATTGATTTAATGACTTCCACAGTATTTTTTTCTATAAGTCAATGACTACAGTCAACTGTTTGGTTACCAACATTCTTCAAAATATCTTCTCTCGTGTTCAGCAAGAAACACGAGAAGAAAGAAACTCGTACAGGTTTGAAATAACATGAGGTTGCGTAAATGAATACAGAGTTTTCATTTTGGGGTGAACCATCCCTTTAATTGCTGAATATTATTATAAGTTATTGAGTTCATAGACATTTTAGTGGCTTTCTCTATGGTGTTAAATATCTGTCGTAAAAAAGGACACAAGCCATTAAAGCAGTTTGTGTATAATACACTAGGGTTTGATATACAGTATGTCCATCCGTGTGTTCCCTAATGCATGTTTAAACACAAACAGGTACATTAAACTTCAACATTACTGGCATATTTGACTAAAATATTACCTTTTGGCTCTAACAGCGATGCAATCTTTCGTCAGCACTGCATGCTGTGAACTGAGTGAGAGAGGAGAGTCTGCCAAAAACTCACTACATTATTACACTAAAAAAAACTATAACAGAACATCATGTACAGTACGGTTGAACAAAGACAACATGCAAGAAATTAAATAAAATATATCAAATAATCCATACATTCCAGGGTTGTTATAATTAACTACAACTAAAGCCAAATATACATTTGTTACTTGAAATACAATAAAGTTAACATTAATTTAAAATATAAAATAGTAAATATAAAAAAATAAAAAGCTAGAAACAAATTAAAAGCTTCTCACTTTATTTAATGTAAACATACTTGATGTACTAAAATAACTAAAAACTGAAATCAAATTAATACAAACTATATAGACATATTAAAAAATCTAATAACTAATCTAATAATAAAAAATTGACAAACACAACAAAATGACTAAAACTTTCACAGAAATTAAAATAAAAAAATCTATCTATCTATCTATCCATCCTTCCATCCATCATCCATCGTCCGTCCGTCCGTCCATCCATCCATCCATCCATCCATCGTCCGTCCCATCCATCCATCTATCATCCATCCATCCATCCATC
>NW_015632728.1:428264-439746 GCF_001515625.1 Sinocyclocheilus rhinocerous
CGTCCGTCCGTCCGTCCATCCATCCATCCATCCATCTATCATCAATCCATCCGTCCGTCCATCCATCCATCCATCCATCCATCGTCCGTCCGTCCATCCATCCATCCATCCATCCATCCATCGTCCGTCCGTCCGTCCGTCCATCCATCCATCCATCCATCTATCATCCATCCATCCATCCATCCGTCCGTCCGTCCGTCCATCCATCCATCCATCCATCTATCATCCATCCATCCATCCATCCGTCCGTCCGTCCGTCCATCCATCCATCCATCCATCTATCATCCATCCATCCATCCATCCATCTATCTATCTGCCCGTCCCTCCGTCTGTCCATCCATCCATCCATCCGTCCATCCATCTATCCATCCATCGTCCGTCCGTCCATCCATCCATCGTCCGTCCGTCCATCCATCCATCCATCGTCCGTCCGTCCGTCCGTCCGTCCGTCCGTCCATCCATCCATCCATCTATCATCCATCCATCCATCTATCAGAGACTTGCCGTCGCCCGTGTTGCCAAAGATGGAAAGCACTTTGACTCCTTGCGCGGCGCTGCAGCCCAACTTTTGCAAAAACTGAGCTTCGTTCTTCACCTGGAAGAGAGAAAGTGTACAAGGGAGATGAAGTTTACAGAAATTGTCACACTATCTAGATGACTGTCTATCTATATCTGTCTATTTATCTATCCATCAATCTATTGATGTGTTTATCTATCTATCCATCAATCTATTGATGTGTTTATCTATCCATCTATCTAAAAATCTGTCTGTCTTTCTATCTATCTGACTGTCTGTCCATCCATCCATCCATCCATCTATCTATCTGCCCGTCCGTCCGTCTGTCCATCCATCCATCTATCATCCATCCATCCATCCATCCATCGTCCGTCCATCCATCCATCCATCCATCATCCATCCATCTATCTGTCTATCTATCCGTCTATCCATCCATCCATCCATCCATCCATCTATCATCCATCCATCCATCCATCCATCGTCCGTCCATCCATCCATCCATCCATCATCCATCCATCTATCTGTCTATCTATCCGTCTATCCATCCATCCATCCATCCATCCATCTATCTATATACTATTTCAAACTATAATATTATCTCAATACTAAACTAAGTCTGATGCATACAAATTTCAACATAAAAAAGAGGAGGGATGATTTGCGTGAAAGTGATAAAACTATCCTGCCATAAAAATTCATCCTGCCTTATTTTCATCAAAATACTTTCCAGTCAAATTCACACTCTTCAAAAGAAATATGTATATATATATATAAAGAAATCAACTTCCACTTTAAATGTTTTGAACCCTCAAAAATGGTTTCTGTGCCATGTATTTAATTAATTGATGTATGATTTTTCCTGCTCATTTCTGACAGCTGTCACAAGCAAATGTCTTGGATACAAAATACAGACTCAGATTCTGCACTGGACAGTTTCACTGGCCTGAAAATCTTGGCAAGATGTTTGCTTTTTTATCTTATAAACATAGATGTCTGGATTAACATCCACAACATTGTACGCTCTATTAATCTTTTACACTTTTGGCCTTTTTTACTACAAATGCATGGTTGCCCAAAGACAAGCCAGTGCCTTTACAGTGCTAATCATATTGCTGAGCTTGGTTTTGTAGCTCAACAGAGGAACTGAGCGATGCTTTCAAGCAGGACAACAGAGATTTGGCATTGATTTGATTTGTATGTGCATTGGTCAAGGTGAATAAAAACCTATAATACATCTGTTTATCAAGTGATCATGATTCTTCTGAAGGCGTGGATTAAACCGTTTGATTCATATCGATTATGATTTACAATGTGTTTTTGAACATTTTGAAGCATCAAAGTTTTGGTTGCATGGCTTTCAATGGAGGAAGAGAAATCATTCATTAAAAATATCATCATTTGTGTTACTAAAGATGAACTAAAGTCTTATGAACTGGATTCTGTACCACTATTTTATATGCCATGTGTTATTATTGAGATAATATTATAGTTTTTAATAATATTTTGAAATAGTTTTTATTTTTATATTTTCAATTTTCTTTTAAATTTCAGTTAAAGTATTAGTAATTTTGTTGTATTTTTGACATTTCTTTATTGTCTATATAGTGTTTATTTGTTTTTATTTCAGTTTTAGTTATTTTAGTTCAGGCTTATAGTTTGTTTTGTATTATTTCAGTTAACCTTTTTTTATTTAAAGTAACGGAAATGTTTTGTGTGTGTGTGTGTGTGTGTGTGTGTGAGCTTTTAGTTTTAGTTAACTATAATAACCCTGCTATATGTTTACTGCTTATGATCTTCATTAGTTACTAAACTACCTTGTTTTCCTGGTATCAATAATATAAAAAAAATGTTGAGGTCATTTTTTGGTGATATTTCTCTCTGTGTTGTCTGAGGACAATGACCAGTGTTCACAAAACTACAACTTTGGTTGTGCTGACGAAGGTTGTGTGAAGCACATGCTGTGGTAACAAACAATTAATATTTCATAACGTCAATAACAACATATTTTTTTCCTGTTTATGCAAAATGTATTTTCCTTTCATGTCAACCCCATCCAGAGGAGGATCCTCTCATTACAAACTCAATAGAAATTCAGATGGCCATATTGTCTGCAAATGTGTTTTCTGCAAAATTTTGACTTTTAATCTTCTGTTTATTTCAACTGCAAATGTAATATTTCATGCCGTTGGATCTTATCAATAAACTGTGTAGCGAGAGTCTACTTAATGCATTTATTTATTTAATATTGTGTTTTTTATTTTGGAATTTCTCTTCCTTCAGTTTTCTTTGAACTTTATTTTTGGGTCTTATGTTGTAACATCAACCAGAGTACCGCCATGAATTTGCTGCACCAGCATTTGCTGTTTACCGTCTTACTGCGTAGCTGTCCTTGGGATTTAAAGGAATAGTTCACCCAGAAATATAAATTTGCTGAAAATGTACTCACCCTCTGGATGTCCAAGATTAGGATGAGTTTGTTTCTTCATCAGATTTGGAGAAATGTAGCATTGCATCACTTGCTCAGCAATGGATGCTCTGCAGTGAATGGGTGCCGTCAGAATGAGCGTCCAAACAGCTGATAAAAACATCACAATAATCCACACCACTCCAGTCCCATTTGCTGAAAATGTACTCACCCTCTGGATGTCCAAGATGTAGATGAGTTTGCTTCTTCATCAGATTTGGAGAAATGTAGCATTGCATCACTTGCTCAGCAATGGATGCTCTGCAGTGAATGGGTGCCGTCAGAATGAGCGTCCAAACAGCTGATAAAAACATCACAATAATCCACACCACTCCAGTCCATCAGTTAACGTCTCAAGAAGTGAAAAGCTGTGTGTTTTTAAGAAACGTTTGGGTGTTATAGCTTTAAATTTTCACTTCTGGCCAAAATCCATAACAACGCTTCCTCCAGTGAAAAGGTCCATCTCATTCAGACCAGATGAAGTTTTCACTTGAGAAAGCAATATTATGGAAAGAGGACTCATATTTTGGTCAGAAGCAACAGTTTAAAGTTAAAAACATCCTAATGATGGATTTTCTCTTACAAACTTGCATCTTTTCTCTTCTCAGGACGTTAACTGATGGACTGGAGTGCTGTGGATTACTTGTGGATTATTGTGATGTTTTTATCAGCTGTTAGGCGTGTCACCCTGACGGCACCCATTGCAAGTAAAGTAATGCTAAATTTCTCGAAATAAAAAATCATCTATATCTTGAATGGCGAGTGTGAGTACAGTTTCATTATTCCTTTAAACTTACTATGTACTAAGTGTCTTAATTTGTTGTGATATTTATTATTTTGGGAGTGTAATGGCGGTGTGCAAAAAATCCATGAAAAATGAAGAAACATGAAACAAACTCATCTACATCTTGAATGGGCTGAGGTTGAGTACATTTTCATTTTGGGGTGAACTATTCCTTTAGACAGACTCGGGTTTGGTTCGCTGGTGCACATACGAGTTTTGAAGACAAAGCAACTGAAATCGTCCACAAATGTTGTGTCATGTTGAGCAAAAGGTTTCTCATTTTTGTAAGTTTTACTTACTCTGTTTCTGGACTGATGTAAATCAAAAGTTTTGCTCGGTTAAAACTGAACACAGTGTGTTCTGTGATGTGATGTGATGTCTGAAAGGCTTTTTGAAGGAACTGCATATTCAGAGGCCATCTGTTAAACTGTTTTTATCAAGGACATGCAACTACTTTGCAAAGACTTGAATAACGTTCACAGGATGAATATTGAACACTGCTGCAGCACCATCTGTTTCTCTATGAAGGCGTGTTGACACAATGTTTAAGATACTTTGGTAGCATTTTATGTTACAGTCCAGTTCTACACGTATCTACTCTATATTTACTAACAGCTAGTATTAACTCTGAACCCAACCATAGCCCATATTAAAGGGACAGTTCACCGAAAAAGGATCATTTAGGATCATCATTTACTCACCCTTAGGTTGTTCCATTTCTTTCTTCTGCTGAACACAAAAGAAGATTTTTTTAAGAATGTTAGTAACCAAGAAGTTGCCGGTCCCCATTGACTTCCATAGCATTATTTTTCCATACTATGGAAGTCAATGGGGACCAACAGCTGGACCAACAATCTTCACAATATCTTCTTTTGTGTTCAACAGGAGAAAGATGGTCAGTCTGACGAAAAGTGCAGTCGTAATTCTCATAACACTTTATATATTTACAGTACGTGATTAAACTTATTTGACTGAATAAAAACAATCCAGGGTTTTTTCCTGTCAATGGCCTGCGATGCTGATGGATGAAAATAGATGGATGTACTGTATTTACTGCATTTACGCTATTGAATATTAAGCAAAATGTAAATATTTAGCAATTAAAAGTAGCTAAAACTCCAGTGGAAACTAATAGTTGCAAATCCATGCAAATGCAAGCTCAACTGGGTCATGAAACACAAAAATACTTATTTTAGACAATAACAGATATGCACACGTCACATTTTAAAATAATGCTATACATACAAATGTATGGTTTAATGGAAAACTAGGATTTTATATTAGTTCTCATTTGAAAACACACAGAAAGTGGCATAGGGACGGTTTGTCGGAGTAATTGGAAAGAAGGACGCACAAGGACATGTTCGCATTATTCATGAATTGATTTCCATCCGGGACATGACAGCGTCCTCTGCACAAACCAGCTCCAACCGGATCAAACACACTTGTGTAGAAGTTTCCAGTGAGTCTGAAGACCTTGATTAATTGGTTTCGACATCAATCCATTTCTGGAGTAAAGCAAGCATGATTTTATTATTATTATTATTATTATTTTGATACTCATTTTGAGTCATTTAGAAAGAAATATCCATGAATATATGCTGTCTTAAAGCATCTCTTAAATTAATTAATCCTGTAACCTGCTGAGCAGGTTTTGTTCAGAGAATAAGTTGCTATTGCTACTTACATACCCTGAAAGTTACCTCAGGTTTTGGAGCCAATATGTGAGAGTATCCGTTAATATACCCATTTATGTCCCATAACCTGTTTTCTGGAATAACCCCTTGAAATATAGCAACCAATTGCTGTGAAACAAACTGATGCTCTGAACTAACATTCAGGCGAGGGCTCCCTCTAGTGGGCTGGAGAGGGAGATGCATGTCACAGAATCTCCTTCTCTAGGAACTGGATTGATTTGTTTTAGGGTCTTAGATGGTCTTAGGGGTTTAGGCTGGCTGATAACAGGGACCTCCATACCAGAATCGCCTGGTATTATGCAATGCTCTGAGCCCTATACCTGAGCACTTTCTGCATCATTTGTATCCAAAACCTCTGGCCCCCTTTGTGGTCCTTTTTATACAATCTGAGATTCGTTCTCACATGTTGCAACTAAGCAAAAATGTATTATATTTTAAATTTATATTAAATTCATTAGCTGAACTTAAGAGTGTGTTTTTAACAAGTAGGACTTAAGCACATATTTATGAGTAATTTTATAATTGTCTTTGAAATATGATTAAAGTGTATGGATGTATTTACAGTAACCTAAAATATAGCACATGGGAAACAAAATACAACACAAGCCTGACATGACGCCCCCCTCCGGAAGGCGCGTCCTCGCGCCATACAACATCAAAAGGTTGGGAGGGTGGGCGCCTTAGAGATCCCTCAGGACAGGCTTGGACGGGACGGGACGCCCCAAGGCGGTCCCAGATCCGGGCACCATGGTGGCGGAGCAGCCTTCGAGGCCGCAGCCTTAGCCCCCGTCTCTACGGCTGGAGCCCTACTACCCCCCCCCAAAAAAATACTTGGGGAAGATTCCGGGCTCCGAGGCCCTCCGTGGGCCATAACCGGGGACAGGAGCCCTCCCCTGGGCTTAACTGGGGATCTGGAGCCCTCCCTGGGCTTACTTGAGGATCTGGAGCCCTCCCTGGGCTCAACGGGGGATCAGGAGCCCTCCCTGGGCTCAACGGGGGATCAGGAGCCCTCCCTGGGCTCAACGGGGGATCAGGAGCCCTCCCTGGGCTCAACGGGGGATCAGGAGCCCTCCCTGGGCTCAACGGGGGATCAGGAGCCCTCCCTGGGCTCAACGGGGGATCAGGAGCCCTCCCTGGGCTCAACGGGGGATCAGGAGCCCTCCCTGGGCTCAACGGGGGATCAGGAGCCCTCCCTGGGCTCAACGGGGGATCAGGAGCCCTCCCTGGGCTCAACGGGGGATCAGGAGCCCTCCCTGGGCTCAACGGGGGATCAGGAGCCCTCCCTGGGCTCAACGGGGGATCAGGAGCCCTCACTGGGCTAGATTCGGGAACAGGAGCTCTCACTAGGATAGACTCGGGGACTGGGAAGCGCTTACGAGGAGCTGGCACTGGAGCGAACTCAGGGGCTGGAGCCAACACTGGAGCGAGCACTCGGGCGCGCTCTCGGGTGAAGAAGAGGGCCCTGAGCCAGTCATTTCTCCTCCTTCTCCTCTTCTGATTCCGGGTGAACTGGGCAGCCGGCAGGCTTGTCATTGCGGTGACCAGCAGGCTTGGGTCAATGGCGGCCGTCGGGCTTGACTTCGCAGCGGCCGACGGGCTTGACAATGGCGTGGCCGGCAGGCCTATCTTCGGAGCGGCCGGCGGGCTCATCTTCGGAGCGGCGAAACGTGCCGCAGGGGAAAACAAGGAAAACAAAAAAGGTTGCGCCGCTTACTATTTTGTCTGGTCCGGTATTCTGTCACAGGTTCCACTACTGAGTGGAGTGCGGAGCAAGGAACGGAGGGAGACGAGGAGTACATCAATCCAGAGACTTTTAATAACATAAAGGAAACATGAAAAACTCACGCAGAACACGTAGACATGAACAATACCAGATGCTGAACTGAAAACAGGGAACACTTTTTAAACACAAGACGAGACACACCTGGGATCAATGGAAATAAACAGGGAACACCTGGAATTAAATCAACATAATCAGGACAGGAACAGGAAACTAACCAAATATGGTCGGGTAGCAGACCTCTACTCTCTTGGCTGCACTCGGGAACAGAAGCCCTCTCTGGGGTAAACTCGGGGACTGGAGCCCTCTCTGGGCTAAACTCGGGGACAGGAGCTCTCACAGGGCTAGACTCGGGAACAGGAGCCCTCACTAGGATAGACTCGGGGACTGGGAAGCGCTTACGAGGAGCTGGCACTGGAGGGCGCTCTGGAGGAGCAGGCACAGCAAGGCGCTTTGGAGGAGCTGGCACTGGAGCGAACTCAGGGGCTGGAGCCAACACTGGAGCGAGCACTCGGGCGCGCTCTCGGGTGGGTGAAGAAGCCCTGAGCCAGTCATTTCTCCTCCTTCTCCTCTTCTGATTCCGGGTGAACTGGGCAGCCGGCAGGCTTGTCATTGCGGTGACCAGCAGGCTTGGGTCAATGGCGGCCGGCGGGCTTGACTTCGCAGCGGCCGGCGGGCTTGACAATGGCACGGCCGGCAGGCCTATCTTCGGAGCGGCGAAACGTGCACCGGTTTCCATGCCGCGGGGAAAACAAGGAAAACAAAAAAGGTTGCGCCGCTTACTATTTTGTCTGGTCCGGTATTCTGTCACAGGTTCCACTACTGAGTGGACTGCGGAGCAAGGAACGGAGGGAGACGAGGAGTAAATCAATGAGTGCGGAGCAAGGAACGGAGGGAGACGAGGAGTACATCAATCCAGAGACTTTTAATAACATAAAGGAAACATGAAAAACTCACGCAGAACACGTAGACATGAACAATACCAGATGCTGAACTGAAAACAGGGAACACTTTTTAAACACAAGACGAGACACACCTGGGATCAATGGAAATAAACAGGGAACACCTGGAATTAAATCAACATAATCAGGACAGGAACAGGAAACTAACCAAATATGGGCATAAACACTGGGACACAGGAGCACATGGGGAACAAAATACAACACAAGAATGACAGTATACTAGTAATACAATGATTTAATATACTTACTACATAAAGTATACTTAACCTTTACTTAATAAAATGAACCTGAAGAACACTTTTTGTAAGGGACGCTCTACCTTGACCTTACATTTGCACAAACTCAGGCCATGTACAGTACAGAAAACGCTGCTACACCTTCTAAATGACATACTATTATTTCAACAGCATCAAGATAAACTAAACTACAACATAAACAGGACAGGAACAGAAAACTAACCAAATATGGGCATAAACACTGGGACACAGGGAGCACATGGGGAACAAAATACAACACAAGCCTGACAGTATACTAGTAATACAATGATTTAATATACTTACTACATAAAGTATACTTAAACTTTACTTAATAAAATGAACCTGAAGAACACTTTTTGTAAGGGACGCTCTACCTTGACCTTACATTTGCACAAACTCAGGCCATGTACAGTACAGAAAACGCTGCTACACCTTCTAAATGACATACTATTATTTCAACAGCATCAAGATAAACTAAACTAAGTACTAAACTAAATATTATCTAACTATATCACACTTTATAACAAGTATACACTAATAAAGTACTTACAAATCATTAACAAACTATTAGTTTTTTCATAGTTTAGAAATTGTATTCGCTACATTGGTAATGTATTAATAGGCGATATATAGTGAGTTCTTCATTCATTGCCACTGTAATTAATAATTAATTATTATTGTTTAATTAAATCGTAGTAAAGGAGTGAATAGTTCTCACTTTAGGTCACTGGAAATTAGAAAATGTCATTAATTAAGTGCTTGAAACCAACCTTTATTGAACCTTAATTGCACTCACTATTTGTATAGAATCTATTAATGTATTAACCACAGTTTATAAACTATGAATTACTAATAGTTTGCAAATGCTTTGTAAGTGTTTTATTACTATAAATTGTTACCTTTCTATTTATCTGTCTATCTAGACTACTGTGCAAAAGTCTTACGTTTCCATATTTGGTGACTTTCATTAAAAAAAAAACGGTTCACAAATCAGCTGTAGAGAGCAGTTTTCAAGGGGAGGAGTTTGGCAGCGCTGCCTTGGGGAAGGAGAGCAAGAGGACAAATGCACAGCGTTTCACACTTGATTGTGAGGAGACTTTTTTCCGCTCACATCTGTCTTATGTTATAGTCAAAACCACAGAAGTATTCAAAAAGAGGCTGGATTCTGAATACGTCAGGTGTTACTTGCATTCAGATACATCTCAGTCATGTGTACTAAACATTAATGAATTATAGGGCTGTCACTTTAACATGATAATTATCCCCTGATCTGTATTAAGTGATTTTTTTGGTATGTGTGTGAGTGTGCATGTGGTAATGTGCATGTCTGAGAGCATGGGTTGTTTGTGGGATGCACTGTCATGGTTTTTTTCTTAGCATGGGAAAGAGAGAGAGATTTCTGGGTATAGCAGAGTAACTTGACTTACTTTTGGGAGGAGAGAGAACGAACGAACAGACCATTCATTTTACAAGCACATATTTGAGCCCCTTCAAACTCAGCCCACAGGAGCGAGAGGAAAGCGCTCTTCCCGCTCCCCCTTCTCTTACTAGGACTGTTTGTAGAGCAGCTGGGTGGAGTAGAGCTCTCTCACACACTCATACTGCACACACACACACTCACAGATGTTCATAGACATGTACCTCTCAACCAGCGAGGAGTCTGATTTGGTGAGTCCCAAATATCTTAAGTTTTTTGTCATTCTTTGCGATGTTCGACATCCATTTTCTGCTCTTTTAAACAATGCTGGGCTCCTTTCTGGAAGTTTCTAGGCTAGGATTTTGTGGGTGGGGAAAAACACATTTCCTGAAAGTTTCCTGAACTTTTTTCCCCCCACAGTCTTGCATTGATGTGTGAGTGTGTAAGAGACTGTAAAAGTGTCTTCCCTACATATGTGATGTGTTTACACTGATTATGGAATAAACACAGCTTTTAGACATACAGAACTTTAGGTTTCTAAACCACTGTCTGCAAGTTTTTGGCATCATAAAACTCAAGGAATAATTAATCGGAAATCCTATAAGGCTTCTGTAATGTCAAAATCCTCTCCGTACGTTCTCTTTCTTTGTTAAGATTATTTTAATGCGTAACAGACGCAACATTCATATGTGTTTCCTCCTGGGTTCGTCATGAGGCTATAAATAAAAATACAGTACTGAAAGTTTTAGTTTTCAAGTTTACAATTAATATACCGGTATTTGAAAATAAAATGAAGATTTTAGAAGTTGTATTATTTATAAATAAAATATAAATTATTATCTGCTTGATTAGCAAAGTACTTTGATGAAAATGTGATGCATCCACCTTTTTTTTGCATTTAGCATGTGTTTTTCTTGATTGATGGACCCAAAGAATTCTGGGTAAATATTTTTTTTTCCAGAGATAGTCATCTTCAGGACAAATAGCTCTCTACAAAATAAATGAAAAATAAAATAAAACCCAAAGATAAATGAGAAAGAGAAAGACACAGATAACTTAAACTACTAATTACAACCTCTTAAATGCAAGCAAATCACTTAAATAAATGACTAAAAGTAAGAGCACATAGTGACATTTTCCTAGTGTGTGAGTGTGCGTGAAAATCTGTGTGATTTAGTCGATATGTGTAATTATCCATATTGATGTCTGGTGTTCTACTTTAAAATGACAGGGTGGAACATGATCGAATGCATCAGAGTGAATTTGTGTGTTTGTGTGAGTGTGTTTTCATGATCTCTTTGACCTCTCAGAAAGAAAATCTGTGCTAAATAGCTTGAGGAGCACAGCTGTGACATGTTGACTCTCTGTGAGTGTGTGTGTGTGTGTGTGTGTGTGTGTGCGTTTTTGTGACAAATGAGGACATACATTTGTATAATGACAAGGGTATGACATAGGTATTACAAGGAGAAGGTGACTTTTCAGGACATTACCCCATGTCCCCAGTTTTCAAAATGCTTATAAATCACACAGAATGGAGTGTATTGAAAATCTGAAATAGCACAAAGTTTCCTGTGAGGGGTAGGTTTAGGGGTAGGGTTGCTGAA
>NW_015632728.1:440547-448431 GCF_001515625.1 Sinocyclocheilus rhinocerous
TGTGTGTGTGTGTGTGTGTGTGTGTGTGTGAAATAAAGATAAAATAATACCAACATAGGATCATTGGAAAAATATGCCTCTACGTACATTTTGCAAAACTTCAAAAAATTACTGCAGTTTCCTGCTGAAATGAACACTAGTGGCAGTAAAATGCTTTTTTTAAAATTCCTTTTCACATCTTTTGATCACATGGGCAGATTACAATTTAACAAAAGACTTATTTTTGCATGGTTCCTTGCACAATAGTATGTCATGACCTTAAAACGCTTTTGCCACAGTGAATGATTTGTAAACGAACTCATTTTGAGGTTTGCATCACATATCCAGCACCATATGTTTGGCTTTTCTAACATAAACAGTAAACTTGCTCAGTAGTGCACCCGGTACAACATTGCACTTGAGATGCGAAACGCTCTGGTGCATAGGTAGTTCTGTGAAACTTGTAGCTGAAATGGCATGGTTGCATCGGCAAATGCATTTTTCTCTCACATTTGCTTTTGTTAACACTATCAGTTATGTTCTGAGTCGGATTTAGTGTAGATGGTATGTTATTTTCAAAGGGCATTCATCTTTTAGCGTCATTTACCAGACATTTCTTTTCCGAATTGCCACAATACATTAAACAACCAACATAATAAAACATTGCCAGATTAATCAGTTAATCTGAAAAATGAACAAGTTTTTAGCACCACTTACTTAACATTTTACTTTGAAAGTGTCGCGAAACATGCAAGTAGCACCATAATATCATTATGCAGAAATGTAGCCACAGGCACTTTTTCCAATGAGCCCGAGTTGTAATATACTGTAGAATTTGAACTCAACAGGCCATTCAGATCAGTCGTTTAAACATCAAGAAGACAGTTCATTCTCTCAGAATAGGCACCAAGCTCTGTAACCACAAGAAATTGTTTTGGAAATTACAGCTCATTTACGTCAAATCTTATGAAGAATTCTGTTATTTTCTGAAAATAAGCCTGTGATGATTGCTGAAAATCAAAAAATAATCAACTTAGCCTCTGATTAGGGCTGTAAAAAATTTTTTTTTAATTTAAAATATTAGTCGAATTTAAAATAAAAATCCACATTTTAGGATTTTAGGAATTTTAGGTGTGCGTCAGGCAGCCTTATCAGTGGCACACAAGATGCGACGACGATGTAAGTGTCGTTGCATTTGAATGTTTTTCTTAGCCTTTCCAGTTGAACCCACTGGATGTGGCGCTGCTACATTGTTCCTTCAAAATATTGCAGAAAAAGAGAACATCAATGCGGAGAAGATATTGTTTACGTCAAAACTGAAACCAAGAGGTTTCATCTATCATCTAAGAGGGACATCTATCACCTTTGCACTCACGTCTCGCACAAGAGAGCCGCATGTTTAGAAAGCCATGTAAAATTAATGTAAGTTGAACTTTTAAAAAACATGACTCGAGACTTTATGGCGTTTTTTTCGCCATCCCACTGCATCTCATGTTTTTAAATGAAAAAGTACTCTTTGTGATTGGTTTTCGGTCCTTTGTATTAAACTATACATGCATACATGATGCTGTTTTGTTTCTAATTGTTTAAGCAACCTAATTAATTATATATATGGTTTATAAACATAAATTTAAACATTATGCACTTTTTTACAAAGATAGTCATGTTATTTTATTGCTTTGAAGAAACGTGCATTAGTAATAGTTTGCTCGATGCGCCCTCTTGTGGCCTCCGGAGAGAAGCCAAAACTTTTTTTCCCCCTAACTGAAATTATGCCTTTTATATTCTAATATAATTCGAATATTGATAATAATTAAGCACAAAATTCGAATTAATTTTTTCATCCATTTTGACAGCCCTATCTTTGATTAAATGACGGAACATCACAGTGAGATTTCTTTGATTAGATGAAAGCTAGTTCGTAGAGATGAATTGTGTTGTTTTAAAATCCACAAGGTCTGACACTGAGTCAGTGCAGGGCAGCTGATTGGAAACTTCACAATGTTACTGCATTTTCGGAGGTCAAAAGTTCACCCTTTAATCCTCCACTTACCTGTTGTTAAGTTTGCTATACAGTATGCATAGACTGATATAAATCTACGGAAGATCAGTTAATTATTTAACAGATTTAAAAATAGTGTTAGCTCTGCAAGTTTTAAAGGTCTTGCACTCAATAAATAACCTGCGTTCAAATCAGATTTATAACTAAGTGCTTATAAGAGTGAAATCATAGAATAGAGAGAATCTGTGTTGTTTACAATTCACAAGTGTTTAACAGTTCCTGGGTAACCACACAACCCTTGTGAAATAGAAGTACATGTTAAGAGATAACCTTTTATGGAAATAATATACTTTAATAGAATATAATTAAGTGTGATCTGAATGATATGTTTGGGCACTTAATTAAATGTTAATTGCAATTTAATGAAAATGTATTATAGTTTAAATTTATATTAAATGCAATTATCTTAACGTTAGAGTGTTTTTGAGCCACTTAAGTAGGACTTAAGTACACCTTGATATGTAATGTCATAATTCGATGAATTAAAATATGGTTAAAGTGTTGCCGAATGGACTGACAAGCATTTACTGTATAGTGAACTAAAATATACTTTAATGTCATTTCTATAGACATTGAAATATCACGTATTTAAACATTAAGTTGCATTTTAGTACATTTACAATATGTGACCCTGGACCACAAAACCAGTCATAAGGGTCAATTTTTTTTAGATTTATACATCTGAAAGCTGAATAAATAAGCTTTCCATTGATGTATGGTTTGTTAGGATAGGACAATATTTGGCCGAGATACAACTATTTGAAAATCTGGAATCTGAGGGTGCAAAAAAATCAAAATATTGAGAAAATTGCCTTTAAAGTTGTCCAAATTAAGTCCTAATGATTTTTGGCATAAAAAAAATAATGTATTTTTGGCTATTGCTACAAATATACCCATGCAACTTATGACTGGTTTTGTGGTCCAGGGTCACATATATAAAATTTAAATGCAATATCAAATAACAACATTACTGCTTTGGTAGATTAGTCAACACATCAACATAAGTGTACTTCTTTAAGGCAAAACAAAAGATTATTAGAACATGATTTAAAATTAAAGTAAAACTTTTAAATTTGACATTATTACAAAGCGCACTTTTTAAAAGTGTACTTAAGTGTGTTAAGAAACAGTCATGAAAGTGTCTCTCTTTAAGTCAATTCAATGGCCTTTTATTTTAATGATAAGTGAATGCAAAACAGAGGACGTACTGGAGAGACGGGAAGACTGTAGAGCGTACAGAAGCCTGGATGCCTGAGGAACACTATGGACATACAGAAGACGGAAAGGACAACGTGTAAAAGAAGAACTGGCAGTTAGAGGTGCAGATCACTGCAGCAGAGGTGCTAGCATCTTTCGCATCGGTGCGCCAGGCTCTAGGGAGCGGGGAAGGGCTCTTCATAGAGGAGCATGGCAGCCTGGTTTGCTGGTGTTGCTGCGGCGGGATGGACTGAGTCTCATTCATTATTCTAGAAGAAAACACACCGCCACTGTCTACACAGGCCGTAGCAGCTCTCATCATCCACTATGCGCAGGGATGGAGAGCAAGCACATGGAATTGCGTGCCATCGTCAACAACACAGCAGAATTCTACGTTCCCACAGCAGCAGCATTGATAACATTAGCCCGGGCAACAGCCGAGATATTAGGTAGCACTTTATGTAGCTTCAATTGCAGTTTTAGTGAAAGCTAAACAAAAAACAGTGTCAGATTTGTTTTTGTTTTTTTTATTTGCCTATAATTGCATTTTTGATACCTGTGGCTCTCAGGTTTATGTATAATGTTTGCGTATCATTTGGTAGATGGTGGGCGGTATATATTGTAGTTGTTGTTAGAGTTTACTGAAGTTTGTGGTTGGTATGGTGAGGAGAGCAAATGCTCTAACTGGATTGGCTGATGAAGGCCTCCTGGATACGACTGCTGAAACGAGCAACAGGAGACCGAGTCAAGAACAACATTGGTGTAAGAAACTCTTAAAATACACTATTTACGTGTGCAAGCGAATGGAAATTGACAGCAAAAGGACATGCTAGTATGTTGCTGAGTATCTTAACTTTTGATTTAATCTTTATATGTTCTTGAATGATTAATATTAAATGCACATTTCACTTGTGACCTTTAGGTGACCGTGATTTCATGTAAACATCAACAGTGTCTATCAAGTATGTTCAGGTTTAATTTCTAAATATTTTCTTGAATCTCTCTATAGCCTTTCATATACAGGAAGCTACATACAAAGATGCATTCATTTTAGTGTATTTATGTGTTATTATTACTAAAAAGAAGTGCACTTAATGTGTGCACTTGTAGTGTACTTCAAATCTTTAAAAAAAACTGTAATTGCAGATAATACGAAATATTGAAATTAAAGGTCACTTAAGTGACTTAAAGAGAGACACTTGACCGTTTCACACTTAAGTACACTTTTAAAAAGTGCACTTAAGAATAAAGTCAAAATTAAAAGTTGTGCTTTAAAGTACATTTTAAATCATTAAGTTTGTTTTATCAGTTTGTCATGCTTTAAAGAAGTACACTTATTTTTGTGTTGACTGACATACTAAAGCACATGTAAAGTATTTGATTTTAATTTTAACTGTAGTGTGTTATTCAATATTACATTTAAAGTTAATATATTTTAAAAGTACTGAATTGCAACTTCATTATTACAAATCACAAATATATTTAAATATATGACATACACGTTTCACTAGAAATGAAGTGTTCCGAAAACATTATATTCAGTTTGCACTTAAGTACATATATATATATATATTTTTTTTTTTTTTGTGATAAGTACCCATTTTTAAAGTATGTTAAAGAGCTTTTTATGCGAAATTGTGAATAGTTGTAATATTTTTTTTAATCAACCCCAAAAAATGCAGCAATTAGGCTGTGTGTGTCCAGACATTATAACGTTTAAATTAAATTTAAATCCTATTTTAGTTGTAGAATGTCTTGTATGTGTGTGCTGTAATTGGTCAGGTGCTAGAAGGTGATTTATTTTGGACAATCAATCCTTTTCCATCCCAACCAGTACCAGTGGTTTTGGACTTTAGCCATACCTAAGTCCCTTTCATCTCATTTTATATCTAAATTCTTTGTTTATACTGACATCTACTTAACTAGGCGCGTCGCTCATTTACGTTTTGTTTTGTTTCTTTTCGTCCATATTTTTTCTTTGTCTTAGGCTACTACACATCGATAACGGAGATTCTTGGATTCAATCTCTAGACGTTTTTGTGTGTTGTTGGTGGTTTGTCCATGTTTGTCTACATTTTCTTTAGCGTTTGTCCGTCGGTCCGTCTGTTTACTGGCAGATGACTCTTAAAGTCAGTTAACAGTTGGAAATGATTTGCGGTACTCCGGTTTTGTTTTACTATTATCCATTTCAATTTCAAAGTACTTTATTATTATTACCTGTGTCTAGGGCCCTTGCTAAGTAGGGAGCATTCTGTCCGCTGCGGTGTAAGATCCTCAGAGATGATAGTCTGTACTCTGTAGGGCAGGGGTGCCCAAACTCGGTCCTGGAGGGCCGGTGTCCTGAAGAGTTTAGCTCCAACCCCAATTAGACACACCTGAACCAGCTAATCAAGCTCTTACTAGTCATACTAGAAACTTCCAGGCAGGTGTGTGTGTTGAGGTTGGAGCTAAACTCTGCAGGACACCGGCCCTCCAGGACCGAGTTTGGGCACCCCTGCTGTAGGGGCAGGTGGGGCACTTCCCATTCACTCCAAAAGCACAAGGAAAATCCAAAATAACGTTTCTGTGATTGATTTTCCAGAAGAGGAAAAAATGTGGAGAGATTGATTACGCTAGTCACTCCCTCAGCCGTTGTGTGAGAAACACACTAGTTCTCTGAAATGAAATGCCAAGTTAATTTAAAGGCACAGTCACCTAAAAATGAAAATTATCTTCATTTACTAGCCCTCGTAATTTCTTTCCAAACCTGTATGACTTTAAGTCTCCTTAAAATATTTTGAAAGATATTTTGAAAAATGTTTTAGTAGTGATTTTTTTTTTTGTCACACATGACTTTAGTTTGGAGTATTAACTAACGAATAACTACAACTTTTGCCTCAGTAAACTCCTAATTTGCTGCTTATATTAGTAATATTTAATAAGATAGTTGTTATGTTTAGGTATGGGGTGGATTAGGGGATCTAAAATATGGTCCTGCAGAATAAGGCATTAATATGTGCTTTATAAGTAGGCCTACTAATAAACAGCCAATATGCTAGTAATGTGCATGCTAATAAATAACTAGTTATAATAGTGAGAATTTGTCCCTAAACTAATTTGTTTCCATTTTTCATACAATGTAAGTCAATAATAACCAAAACTTGTTACCTTTTTTCAAAATGTTGGGAATCAAGTTGTAAATGGCTTATACTCTGTCTGCTTATTGATAAAGGAGAAACTATTCAGCCATGAACAAATTACGCACACCAACTTTAAGTAGAGTAGCTGTATATTTATCCTGAGCAAATGAGTGAATGTCATGGTTTTAAAATCAAGGAAGACAATCAAATAAAAACAATGTGTCATAATCCATGTAATTAATGAAATAAATGCACACACAGAAACAATGTGTATATAAAAAATGCTTTTTCCACAGGGTTCAGCGGACTCATACACTAGTCGGCCGTCTGACTCGGATGTGTCTCTGGAGGAAGATAAAGAGACCTTACGCAGAGAAGCTGAGAGACAGGCTCAGGCTCAGCTCGAAAAGGCCAAGGTATTGCTGCATGTTTTACTCACTATAACTGAGTGTCTGATTAATTGACAGTTTGACAAGGGCTTGTTCGAATCTGTTCGTCTGTTTAATAGTGTGTATCTGTTCAAAATAGCATACTTCTGTGCTATATATCGGCCGATATTTTTTCTTTTTGAACGATAAGTATTCTGACAGCAAAGGGACTTTTATTATGACAGCGCAAAGAACGGCTGAGCACAGATGCGAGCGTTTAAATTCTTTGATGTAAGACTATGTTGCTTTTTATTTTGTCACTGTTATATTCATGTGTCATATGTGTAGGCTATTTTGTTTGAAAAAATATAGTTTGGAGTGCTCACAAACTTACCAGGTTACTGAGTGCTCAGTTGGTCAGTGTTTAGGCTACTTCTGTTTGATTCGTGTTTTTAACTATTTCTTTTTTTGTGAAAAATACTATAATAGGATTACAGAATCAAATATTTTTATGTTATAGATATATTTATTATATAGGTATATTGCATTATTATTATTTATCAAGTTCTGTTTTTTTCATATTGATTCATTTCACTATTAATTATTTCTAATTTAGTAAATAGGCTTATGTAAAATAAATTACAATTTCATTTTTGCAATTTTTATTGCAATTGCTATACATGTTATTTAAATTAATCTAATTTCATATATCAATATCGGCATCAGCCATCCAAAAATCTATAAAGTATGCATTGTATACTGTGCACGGTTTGTACATTTTCTGTATGCATGGAATATATTGAACCATATTTTTTTTAACATTAGCCAAAATATGCAGTATACAAACTGCATACTGCAAAGAATATATCCCTCAGTACAATGCAACTGACTTTCCATTTCCACTGTTACAAAATAATTTTTGACACAATTTTTGTAAAAGTTTTATCTGAAATGGATAAAAACTGCTTTTTATTGAGGAACCAAATGAGTTTGTGTGACAACAGTGTAGCATTTTACTGTTAGAAACATTTACATGTTAAGGTATAAACAGTGCTTCGAGGTCTGGTTTGTTATTTTGTAAGATTTATTGTGCGTGTGTGTGTGTGTGTGTACCTGTGTGTGTGTGTGTGTGTGTGTGTGCGTGTGCGTGTGTGTGTGT
>NW_015632728.1:448959-456040 GCF_001515625.1 Sinocyclocheilus rhinocerous
TGTGTGTGTGTGGGAGTGTGCGTGTGCGTGTGTGTGTGTGTGCGTGTGTGTGTGTGTGTGTCAGTATAACCAGCTCCAGTTCGTCATGACTGGTTATAATCATAACTATAATGTCTAGCAGGTGATTATCCTGTGACTGGTATGAATAGATTTCTGTTTTTTGGGAGAATGCAATCTTTCTCTCTTTTTTCTTCTTTAAAATATCATTGTAATTCTCAATACAAAGCCTCATGAGACTGTTATTCTTGCTTTATAAATCATGCACTGAATTACTAAAATATAAGACACACAGCACCTTCAGGGTTTGTCAGGACATTGAGTGTGATCTTATTTTAAGGCTTAATTTATAGCTGAATGCTTTTTAGACACTTTCTTTCAAAGGCAAATCAATGCTGTTTGGAGGCGATATATGAAATCGCACCCCGTTAGTCTTTCCCGTCTATTTTTATTCTTCTATTTAATCTTGTTTTTGTCACACTCTCCTTCACCTCTAGGGGTGATAGCTATTTTTAGAGTTTGACATCAATCAGATTTTATAATTTATTTATTGAAAGCTCACATAAATATTGATAACAAAGCCAGATGGCCTGCAGTGAGCAGACAGAAGAAAAATATTCTTCACTGACCATGTTTCTAGAAATATCCACCAACTATTCTCTCTCTCTCTCTCTCACTCACACACACACACACACACACACACTGTTTTTTGGGAGAATGCAATCTTTCTCTCTTTTTTCTTCTTTAAAATATCATTGTAATTCTCAATACAAAGCCTCATGAGACTGTTATTCTTGCTTTATAAATCATGCACTGAATTACTAAAATATAAGACACACAGCACCTTCAGGGTTTGTCAGGACATTGAGTGTGATCTTATTTTAAGGCTTAATTTATAGCTGAATGCTTTTTAGACACTTTCTTTCAAAGGCAAATCAATGCTGTTTGGAGGCGATATATGAAATCGCACCCCGTTAGTCTTTCCCGTCTATTTTTATTCTTCTATTTAATCTTGTTTTTGTCACACTCTCCTTCACCTCTAGGGGTGATAGCTATTTTTAGAGTTTGACATCAATCAGATTTAATAATTTATTTATTGAAAGCTCACATAAATATTGATAACAAAGCCAGATGGCCTGCAGTGAGCAGACAGAAGAAAAATATTCTTCACTGACCATGTTTCTAGAAATATCCACCAACTATTCTCTCTCTCTCTCTCTCACTCACACACACACACACACACACACACACACACACACACACACATTCTCTCTCTCTCTCTCTCTCTCTCTCACACACACACACACACACTGCAATTGTTACCTTAAAGACTTATTTCTGCCTGATTTAACATATAAAATATAGTTTTGTTGGTATATGTATGTATACTGTATAGCTTGGTTCGGTAAAACCAGTTAGTTTACCATTTTTAGGTTGCCACGTTTTGCAGTGGTTTCACAAATTGAACACTTTAAACCACTCTTGAAAGTGCCTTAAAGGAATAGTTCACCAAAAACAAAACAAAAACAGCACCTCTCTCTCTCTCTCTCACACACACACACACACACTGCAATTGTTACCTTAAAGACTTATTTCTGCCTGATTTAACATATAAAATATAGTTTTGTTGGTATATGTATGTATACTGTATAGCTTGGTTCGGTAAAACCAGTTAGTTTACCATTTTTAGGTTGCCACGTTTTGCAGTGGTTTCACAAATTGAACACTTTAAACCACTCTTGAAAGTGCCTTAAAGGAATAGTTCACCAAAAACAAAACAAAAACAGCACAATATATTCAAAGTCTTCATAAGGACTAAGAATAGAAACAAATGAGACATAATAAACATTAGAGCTGTAAATGTGGACAGCATAAAGTAAAACCAAAATAATCATGAGATTGCAAAACGTAATGTGCATTATGTAAATGTTTCTTGAGCAGCAACTCAGCATATTATCAACATAATCAGACTGGAGTAATGATGCTGAAAATACAGCTTTGATCACAGGAATATATTACATTTTAAAATATATATAAATAGAAAGCAGTTATTTTAGATTATAATAATATTTTCACAATATTACTGTTTTTACTGTATTTTTTTATCAAATAAATGAAGCCCCTGTGAGCATAAAAGACATCAAAAACATAAAAATATGTAAATTATTTCAAGCTTTTGACTGTGTATAATGAAAAATGTTTCCGTTTTGCTTTCCTAGGAGTGTAGGAATGAAATAATTTCACTCAACCAAAAACAACCTGAATCTGAGTTAAGATTTAGCATAAACACTCTCGAGTAAAGCAAACGAGCCGTCAGATCAGATGTGTGTGTTTCTGCTGAATGTGAATGAAACTGTAGATCAGTCTGAACAGACATTTACACAAAGGGTTACAATCACTATGTCTGATCAATACTGCATGCGTTATGGAAAGTGGGGTTACATAAGAGGCAGACAGTGGCTGTGAAAACAAAACAAGGGGTTCAAAGCTGGCTCCTATAATAATATGGGATAAAGAAAGGGAAGATAAAGCAGCATTGTCTTGACAGATCACGGAGAGTCAGGTTTGTGTGTGATCAACCCATCATCCCCATTACCTTTAGAGGACACTGTGTCCTCTGTTTCGACACACCCATAATTCATTGCGTGTGCAGCCCATCATGTGGAAGTGAATTACACTGAGTCCATACTGATTTTGCCCTTGTGTGTCAAAACACTCATGTTCCTGCTTTTTTGTATTCCTGAAAACACTGAAAAATTTGTAGATAATAATTTACTCTTAATAATGTACTACTTATTTTCCATAGAACACAAAATTAGATTTATTTTTTTAATTATACCCTGGCAGTTTTCTTTTCTTTTAGATAATGAAAGTGGATGAAATGGGTCTGTCAAGGTTTTTTCCCATGGGAATATGGAAGAAAATGAACAGTATAACCCCCATATATTTCTCCAGTTGACTGATTGATTTAAGAATTGCAAAGTTTTTTGGGATGCTATGTTTAAGTATGCAAAGCCCATCATGTGGAAGTGAATTACACTGAGTCCATACTGATTTTGCCCTTGTGTGTCAAAACACTCATGTTCCTGCTTTTTTGTATTCCTGAAAACACTGAAAAATTTGTAGATAATAATTTACTCTTAATAATTTACTACTTATTTTCCATAGAACACAAAATTAGATTTATTTTTAATTTTTTTAATTATACCCTGGCAGTTTTCTTTTCTTTTAGATAATGAAAGTGGATGAAATGGGTCTGTCAAGGTTTTTTCCCATGGGAATATGGAAGAAAATGAACAGTATAACCCCCATATATTTCTCCAGTTGACTGATTACATTAAGAATTGCAAAGTTTTTTGGGATGCTATGTTTAAGTATGCAAATAAGGCATTATCTAATTAAATATGTAATGATTTAAACATAAACCTGAACACTGGATAAAGCCAGGTTTAAAATTCTTGTTTCATTTTGTTGACATATTAGAGCTAATGATTTTTATTTTTTAGTATTTCAGATTTTTTTTAAATCAGAAAATACTGTCAACCAAAAGAAAAAAATACCATGTTTTTAGGAATGAAAGGTTATGTAAAATCAGGCAAATGATGAACAAAACCCTCTTCAGAATATAAATAGAAATAAAACTGCTAAGTTTGGTGTATGTAAGTGCTGCTGAAGTGCAGAGAAAACAGCCTGGAAAAATATGTTTAGTCACTGAAATCCACAGACATAAATAGATACACTCTAAAAAAAATGCTGGGTTAAACAGCAATTGGGTTGTTTTGAGCCAGCGGTTGGGTTACTACCCAGAATGTTGGGTTAAACATTTAACCCAACCGCTGGGTCAAAGCAGCCCAATTGCTGGGTTTGTCCATATTTTACCCAGCACTGGGTTGTATTTAACCCAGCATTTTTTAGAGTGTAATATGCGATACTTGAAAGTGTATTTTGGATGTTTTCTTTCACTAGTCATGAAAAAAGCAATGTTTTTTCTGTAGTGTCTTGCATTAAAGGACAAGAAAGCAACATAAAAGTTAGAGCTTGTACATCTGCTAAACACAAACGATGATTTTGGGTACTATTGGGTTGTTTTGAACCCAACCGCTGGGTCAAAACAACCCAATAGCTGGGTTTGTCCCTTTTTAACCCAGCGCTGGGTTATATTTAACCCAGCATTTTTTAGAGTGTAATAATAATAATAATAAAAAAATTGAACAATATTGAACCCTATTGTATGGACACCGATGCATTTTTCAAAATATCTTCTTCTGTGTTCCACAGGTTTGAAATGCATGAGAGTTGTTGTTGAAATCTTTCTCTTCTGCTATTTGTTAATATTTCATACTGTACTCGCTCTTTGTTCTTCTACACAGTCTAAACCAGTGGCGTTTGCAGTACGTACTAATGTTGGCTACAGCGCTTTTCTTGAAGACGACGTCCCTGTGCCTGAAATGGGAATCTCATTTGAGGCTAAAGATTTCCTTCATGTTAAAGAAGTATGTATTTAAACATGTATCCAAATTCACATGTAGTATAAAGATTATAACAGTTGAGTAAAGTTTTTTTAAAGACCTGAGCAAATAAAATGAATACTTTTGTCCATATCACAACAAACACAACACACTCAAAATACATGATCACGCATTACAGATTCTTTAACTAAAACAGACTTGCACACATATATAACAAGGCCTTGAAATACAGTTTATGGCAGAAAGTATATCTGCAAATTTAAAATAACCAAGATTCATTTTTCAATTACAGTTTTTACATTTTTAGTACTTAATATATTTAAGATTGTGTATGGCCTTGAATTTTTGTTTTGTAAGGTTCTGTGGGAATGGTATTTTAACGATGATAAATATGCACCATGGGTGACTTCTGTGTGTTTAATGACAGAAATTTAATAATGACTGGTGGATTGGTCGCTTGGTGAAAGAAGGGTGTGACATCGGTTTCATCCCAAGTCCGGTGAAGCTTGAAAGCATTCGCATCCACCAGGAGCAACGTGTAAAACAAGGAAAATTTTACTCAAGGTATATGTTCCATTAACACACAACGCATAGTTCTTCACTAAACAAAATATTACAGAAAAAACAGAGCTTTAATGTGGCCACTTTTAACAAAACTAGACTGTTTCCCAAAAGCATCCCTTGTGAAAAAGAAGTGTGCTTAATTCAGTTAATAGAATTTAATTGAATTAACTGTATTGAATGTGTGCTTGTAGTGTATTTCAAATCTTAAAAGTGTATATTTAAAAATCTCTACTTGCACATAAAAATATAAATGAAATAAAAGGCCACTTAAGTGAGTACACTTTCATGACTGTTTCTAAAGACTTAAGCACACTTTTAAAAAGTGCAATTTGTAATTTCAAATCAAATGTTTATTTTAAATTGCATATTTTAAAGACAAATAATAATACAAAGATGTACTTAGGTCCTACTTAAATGGGTCAAAAAAGCAAGTTCATTTAATTGTCATTAACATGCAATTAAATATAAAACATTACTTTTAGTTCACACTTAAGTATATTCTTTTAAAGTATATTATTTCCATACTCTTTAAAAGTACTTTTTTCACAAGGGATCTGAAGCCTAAGTAGATTGTAGAGACGATTGGTGCCAATGTTTTCTACAATGTGCTTAGGCTTACAATGCTTTTAAACTTAACTTTTGCTATGGCCTGCTGAAAATAAAGAGCTTGAAATGGTCTCAATGGCTTTAACGGCTCATTTAAACTGGTCACCCACTGAATCCGCTCAGGTTGCCAAGGCTGTTTTTTCTTCAGAAATAATTTTAAATACATAGAAGAAAACTAAACCCATTACACCTTTCTTTTTTGTTAAGGATTCTATGTTGTTCTTTTGTTTTACAGTAAACTAGGGGCAAACTCTTTATCCAGTTTAGGAGACATTGTTTCAAACTCACGTAAATCAACCCCTCCATCCTCAGGTATGTTATCGACATTGGGTGTCACTTTAAAACCCAACAATACCTTTTATTTTACATTATTCAGCACATCAAACAACGTTTATTGTGAAATACTTGGTATATTATATGTCACGTTATATTATATTGCAGTTTTCAACACATCCTCTACCCCAGTCAAAAAATCCTAGAGAAATGTGAATGTGATTCACTTTGGGAATTTTATACTTTAAGACAGACATTTTCATGACTGTTTCACACTTAAGTACAGTTTTAAAAAGTGCACTTTGTAATATTGTCAAGTTTTATTAGTATATTATCATGCTTTAAAGAAGTACACTTTAATGTGGAAGAAGAACATTGTAGTGTGTTATTTGATGTTACCAAAATATATTTTAAATGTACGAATTTACAAGTTCATCATTACACGTGCAATTACAAATATATTCAAATACATTCATACATATTCTGAAAAAAGTGTTATTAATTAAGTATTGAATGTGCACTTGTAGTGTACTTAAAATCTTAAAAGTATATTTTGATAAACTGTACAGATAATATAATATTAATGAAATAAAAGGCCACTTAAGTGACTTAAAGAGAGAAACTTCCATAACTAATTTTCTGAAAACACTTAAGTACACTTTTAAATAGTGACCTTTGTAATAATGTCAAATTAAAACTTTTGGTTACATTTTATTTTAAGGTGTCCTTGTTACAGTGTAATTATACATTAAAGTACTGAGTAATATTAATTAACTACAGTACATGCACTTATATGGTTTTAGGGTTAGGATAAGGATTTGGCTTAGGGTTACTTGCATGCAATTATGCATAATTTATTGTTATCATAATAGCAAGTACATGTAACAAGGACACCTTAAAATAAAGTGTTACCAAAAATTGTATTGAATATTTATATGTAAAGTATTATAAAATATTTATTTGATAAAAAATAGTGATGTTACTGTAATGTCACGTATGAGTTCCTTAACAAGTAAAGTACTTGAAGAGAGACTCAAGGCTGTCTAAATGCAAAGCTGAACTCATACGTCAACCGCCCGGAACTGCTTGCGTGTACAACAGTGAGCGCAAGCTACATTAAAGGGATTATTAAGTTTTGAATATGGATATTTTACTTAAAAAAATGCATCGAT
>NW_015632728.1:456064-457679 GCF_001515625.1 Sinocyclocheilus rhinocerous
GGCTAATTTTCATTTTTGGGTGAACTAACCCTCTAAGTTAATCAAAAAAGCTTTAGTTTATCTAATTGAATTAAATATTAATTTAAACTGTAATAGTTTTATTTAATTGCAATTAAGTGTCCAAAACCATTACATTCAGTTCATACATATATAAGTATATTAGCAGTTAAGTATTCTTTTAAGTATGCTAAAGTGTACTCCTTTTTCACAAGGCAATGTTTTTACTGAAATGCTGTGTGCTTCAGAGGGAACAGTTAATGTAAAAGTCTGTGAAAGTGATTTTGTGCCTCTTTAAATTTTTAGTTCCCAAAAGAACCTTTCAGTGAACAGTTGTTAAAAGAAACATTTTTCTTTGTGTGAAGAACATTTTAAAGATATAAAGAACCTTTTTCCACTACAAAGAACTTTTTGTGGAATGGAAAGATTCCATGGATGGTTAGGATTCTTCATAGAACCATAATTTCCAATAAAGAACCTTTATTTTTAACAGTTTATACTTAGAGATGTTTGTGCTGGTATTTTTCTACCAAATGTGTCACTTCTGGAGGATGGTGTCATTAGGAAACTGCCATCATGAACCAAAGCCACTCAAACCAAAGTAGTGAAAATGTTTATATATATACATATATATAATTTTAATTTCACACCTTGTATGTAAATCATTTTAAGAAAAGCAACTACTATGATTTCCATCTTTTAACAAGAGAGTCCAGTCCTGCTCCTGTAGGGCCTCATTCTTGGAGTTACCTGCTTGAAAGTTTCCAGTAATCTCGAGGACCTTGATTAGCATGGTTCAGATGTGTTTAATAAGGGTTGTAGCTAAAGGACGTTGGCCCTCTAGGAGCAGGACTGGATTTCCCTGATCTTCAAAAATGGCACATTTCATATTTTATCCTAGACATGAGGGGGCATAAAAATGTACAACATAGTAGGAATGATCGCATGGCCACTACTTAGTAACCACTTCACTGTGTGGGTCTCCCTTCGGACATTTCTCTGTTATACAGCTTCAGATTTGCGTTTGTTTGCGTGTGCATGTTTAACCAATACAATTATTGTTTGTGCAATTACATACAAAACATTTCTAAAATTCTAATTTGCTTAAATTAACACAGCACTGTTACAAAAGCCTGATATTAACAAATTATTTTACTAAAGCTCACACTATGTATGAAACACTCAATGTATGTAAACTGGGTTTTTTTAAGTTGGGTGTCAAACTTAATTTGAGCTCAGGCAAAACAAATACATTAGTTAACTATAGAAATGCATTCAGCATTGTCCTTAAAGGTGAGGTAAGCGATTTTTCAAAAACGCTTTAGAAAACTGATTCGGGCCGAATAGCAAAACAAACTTTTAGCCAATCAGCAGTAAGGGGCGTGTCTACTCATGATGTGGAGGATATGTGGTTTGAAATCCAATTGAAATGCATTTGAGTTTGATATTTTTTTATGTTTTTCATCTACTTCATGTATATTACGTCACATACAATGGATGTGGAGATGCTAATTTCATGTTTTCTTATAGTATCTCCTAAGCATATACAAGAAAAGTAATGGACTGCATATAGAGAGAAGGGATGTGTGCATTTGTAACGGACTAGTCAAATATTCTA
>NW_015632729.1:0-892 GCF_001515625.1 Sinocyclocheilus rhinocerous
CGCCTTTTTGAAAGATTTTTGTTTCCTGGTTCCACCACCCCCCCCCCTATGGAAATTGCCGCTCGCTTCTCCGCCCTAGCTCGCCTCAATCTCCCCTTCTACGAGTATGCCAGGGAGTTCTGCAAGATTTTTGTTTCCTGGTTCCACCATCTGCAAGACGCCATCCTAAGTCAGCTGTTCTGGCTCGGGGCCAACTACCATCGCCCTGTGGACCTCCCAGACACCACTGGACTAACTTGGAGGGAAGGTGTCTTCAGGTGTCTGGGGAGTGTGCGGTCCCGAGCCAGAATCATTCCGCCGCCGTCCGCGGCTTCCCCAAGTCAGCCGGCAGTTAATGTGGCAAGCCGAAAGGACATTAATGTGGCAAGCCCGAAGTACGTTAATGTGGCAAGCCCGAAGGACATTAATGTGGCAAGCCCAAAGGACGTTAATGTGGCAAGCCCGAAGGACGTTAATGTGGCAAGCCCAAGGACGATAATGTGGCAAGCCCAAAGCTCGCTCCAGTGTCGGCTGCAGCCCCAGAGCTCGCTCCAGTGTCGCCTCCAGTCCCCGTTAAGCCCAGGAAGGGCTCCTGTTCCCGAGTATAGCCCACGGAGGGCTCCTGATCCCGAGTATAGCTCACGGAGGGCTCCTGCTCCCGAGTTCAGCCCAGGAAGGGCTCCTGCTCCCAAGTTCAGCCCAGGACCCAGTTCAGCCCAGGAGGGGCTCCTGTTCCGGAGTATAGCCCAGGGAGGGCTCCTGAACCCCAGTTCAGCCCAGGAGGGGCTCCTGTTCCGGAGTATAGCCCACGGAGGGCTCCTGATCCCCAGTTCAGCCCAGGTAGGTGAATTTAACAAATAATTAGGCAACGTTAATAACTAAGGGAAATTTTAGTCTGAAAGCCAATATTTAT
>NW_015632730.1:0-5209 GCF_001515625.1 Sinocyclocheilus rhinocerous
GTCTGTGTGTCATGTTCTGATTGGTTGTCCTAGTCATGTGTCTTGGTTCCTCATTGGTTGGTTCTTGTCATGTGGCCCTGATTGTTTGCTATAAGTAGCCATCATGTTGCCTTTGTGCTTTGTCGTGTATTGAATGTATTTATCCTGCTGTCGGTGAGTCAAGTCTTTGTTTGTTTGTATTTTGGATTACACGTTTAATAAAATCTGCACTTGGATTCGATACGCTCGCCAACAGTGGACTATCATTACACTGCCAGGTTGACGTTATCATGTGACCTATGATGTTAACATGCGCAACAACTTGAATTAAACCTGTCGCTCTTTTATCTATCTGTAAATATTTTGATGTTGATGAAATTTGCTCATTTTGTGGTCTTGTTGAAAAAACATCTGCCCTTTTATTGTGGTTTTAGAATAACCAATACATTTTGGGTTGATTTAAGTTTTTATATTTTTAACCCTACTAATATGACCCACAGTTTTATCCCTAAAGATATTATATTTTATTATGAAAACCCCAAACTGCTGTCTTGTGAATATGTTGTTAATTTCTTTAACTCTAACTCTCCTTTGTTTTCCTCTTTTTCTTGTTGAATTTAACTCTTTATTTCATCCCTCAGGCTTATAAATAGCAACAGCAACAACAAATGCAATTTTTGATGCATTATGATATATGAATATTATGATTATTCAAAGATATTTACTGATATATATACCTTTTTTTCTGTGTATATATTCTTATACTATGATGTACGCAAACCCATTATATTTGTTTTTTATTATGATTGTTCATTGTTTAACGATACAACCATCTTTCCCTGAGCTTGTATATAATTAAATGTTCTACAGTAATAATACAAAGAAGATAAGAGGGACAGCCCTTTTGAAAAAAAAACAGCATATGCTGGTTAGGTATGTTTTGAAGCATGGCTGCTGGTTTAAGCTGGTCCTTAGCTGGTCATGAGCTGGTTTAAGCTGGTCATGTGCTGGTCCTAAGATGGTCATTAGCTGGTTTAAGCTGGTCATGAGCTGGTTTAAGCTGGTCATGTGCTGGTCCTAAGATGGTCATTAGCTGGTTTAAGCTGGTCATGAGCTGGTTTAAGCTGGTCATGTGCTGGTCCTAAGATGGTCATTAGCTGGTTTAAGCTGGTCATGAGCTGGTTTAAGCTGGTCATGTGCTGGTCCTAAGATGGTCATTAGCTGGTTTAAGCTGGTCATGAGCTGGTTTAAGCTGGTCATGTGCTGGTCCTAAGATGGTCATTAGCTGGTTTAAGCTGGTCATGAGCTGGTTTAAGCTGGTCATGTGCTGGTCCTAAGATGGTCATTAGCTGGTTTAAGCTGGTCATGAGCTGGTTTAAGCTGGTCATGTGCTGGTCCTAAGATGGTCATTAGCTGGTTTAAGCTGGTCATGAGCTGGTTTAAGCTGGTCCTTAGCAAGTCATGTGCTGGTCCTAAGATGGTCATGTGCTGGTCCTAAGATGGTCATTAGCTGGTTTAAGCTGGTCATGTGCTGGTCCTAAGTGGTCATGTGCTGGTCCTAAGATGGTCATTAGCTGGTTTAAGCTGGTCCTTAGCAAGTCATGTGCTGGCCCTAAGCTGGCCCTGAGCAGGAGCTAGTTGCTTAGAACCAGCTAAGGACCAACTTAAACCAGCAGCCATGCTTCAAAACATACCTAACCAGCATATGCTGTTTTTTTTTCAACAGGGAGGTGCTATGTCCTCATAGCATCAGTAAAGCTGGGCACACACTGTGTGATTTTTTTTTTTTTAATAGTCCTTTACGATTGTTGATTGTCAGACTGTACATGATGATCATGTCACACTGTGGGATCTCAGTTGTTATTGACAGACTGTACGACAGTGCAGGTTAACGGGTTAAAACGGGTGCGGGTAAGAACTTCTCCAGAGTTTTACATTATCAACACAAACACGAGCTGCATTGCATTTGCTGAAATGTTGGCTGTCATGAAAAGTATATGAACGGCGGCAATTGATAGCTTTCAGTCACGTGACCGGCTCGAAGACCTGGAGGGCAAAACATCCATAGAACTGCAGCACAAGCCTATCAATTTTCCATCTGTTTCACAGCCGTAAATATTTAGATTACCTCTCAAAAGAATACAACAAAGGTATGTGAACAAAATGCAAGTTTTGGCCATTTGCAATCCATATTAAGCACCCGTGGGAATATTTCAATTATTAAACAGTGCGACAAACGTTGTAAAAACACTTAAAGTGCCTTAATATATTTAAAACAGTAATATTAAAAGATCAAATTCAGTAATCACTATATTAATGATGCATAGTTTATATAGGCAAGCAGATGAGGTCGGAATATGAACGCAATCCGTGTCTAATGGTTTAGTGTGTTCCTTATAATGGTTTACTATGAGAAACCATTTAACGTGAAACTTTGCACATTGTGTTTATATTCTGGGTTCATATGCTTGCCTGTACAACATGCATCAATAAGTTGTTTACTGAATTTCACCTTTCAATATCTGCGTTTTACTACATTACTATTTAATGCAAACTGCGTAAAAATAGCTAGCGGTCAGTGGAGCAAAGCTTCGTTTTGCCCTCCAGGTGGGTGTTCCTATGAGTGTGTGACGTCATGTGAAAACTATCAATACTGGCGTATTTAGCACACCCACATGCAAACAGCGGCGTAACCGGTGTTTATCATAGCAAGGGCAACATATCAGATGAATTCTGTGAGCGGAGGACGAGAGCGCTGGAGTTTATGGCGTATAGAAGAAGTCTCTAGCTTCTGATCATTGTCTTGAAAAACCAAGACAGTTTGACGTTCGTCGTAGAAGTCACACTGCAGGACTGTGCGCCAAATCTAGAATGTCATCTGACGTAAAATGTGTTCGCAACAGCCATTAATCGACTGTCGGGGAACATGTCAAACTAACGATCAAAGACTACAGCTTTTAGCCTAGGATTATAGGAATCTTTTAGGATTTTCAAATTTTTCGATCAGCTGCTAGAAGATCTCGCCTTTGGAGAAGACTGTTGATTTTACACTTGAAAAATTTAAGTATTATTACTTAAAAAATAAGATTACCCCAGAATGCATTGCTAGCCCACCCCAACACTTATGAACAATAATAATGATAAATGCTGACCAATAATTGATTAATTTTAGTAAAACAAACTAAATGTAATTAGTTTTGTCATATGCCATAGCTTTGCATGAATACCAGACAAATGAAGCCAAGGTGAATACATCTCAATTTTCAGTCAAGTAATGGATTAATGCATACGATAATGAAACAATTATATTCTATTTCCTGTCAACAGCAGGAAACATGAATAAATGAGTAAAAGAATAAAAGTAACCATGAAAATAAATAAATACAAGTCATCGACACATGAAACCAAGCTTTATTCAAACATTGTTCTAAGAATCATGTCTAGCCACGTCCTACAGTCATCTCAACACAGCTGAGACAGTTCTGCAGCTTTATTCTGATGAAGACCACCGTGTCCACCTTCACCTGTCTCTGCCGTCCATCACGACCCTCACTGCTGCAGTCAGACTGAATCTGATCATGGATGAGAAAGAGACATCAAGTCTATCATTGCCTGAGCGCACAGAGAGGATGAGGAAGACCATGATGAAGCTCCTGAACCACACAACCCTGAACAAGAGCAGGAGAACATGATCTGCCCATCGCTGTGTCTGCTCCAAACATCTGTGTGCTGCTCTCCATGAACACAACTCCCTGTAAAACATTTACACAGAGAAAACGTTTTACAATTAATGTTGTCAGCTTTCTATTTCTTGCCAAATTTAGTTTCATATGTTTACAATTACATGCTATTTTTGTCATAGCTTTATTACTTCTGTGGTGTAGTGGGCAAAAGCACTGAGCTGGTAAGCAGAAGCTTGCTGGTTCGTCACCACTGGTGTGTCCTTCAGCAGGGATCTTTACTCCAGGTGGCTGCAGGGGGATTGAGGTCCCTATAATAAGAGCACTGTAAGTCACTTTGGATAAAAGCATCTGCCAAATGCAAAAATGTAAATGTGATTTTTTGTAAATCCCTTTTAGTGTCTTCGGCACAAACGCACAATAAAGCTGCTTATTTCTTAAAATGTATTTCCTACTACTATAATATAAATGCTTACATATATTTCATACAATTTCTATTTGGGGGGGTTAAAGGGTTAGTTCACCCAAACATATAAATTCAGTCATTATTTACTCGCATCCACGCATTTTTCTGAACACAAAAGGTGATTTTGGTCAAGTTTGTCCTGCTGGTTTGTGTTCATACAATATCAGTCGATGGGAGACTGACTTTCAGAAGCTTCATGATTTTGATTGAGGATGAAGAGACCACAGCAGCATCTGGTTCTGATGAGGCAGTAAGAGGTGGATTGATGGAGGGTCTCATCCATGGCACTGGACCATTTCCAGGATGCTGCTGTTGAATTTCCATCCTCGGTGCACACAGCAGTCTGCAGACATTTCAGATCCTGCAAAGATGCACAAACACAATACAAAAGCAGTCATTTTAACAGCACAATGTCATTTGATTTCTGTATCAGAAGTAACAAAATGATCTTACTTTATATTTTTGTTTCAGGTTTTCACAAATCACCGCCGTCACCTTTCCTTGCAGGTCCTGCTCCACCACAAAAGATCTGCAGCAAATGTACAGAAATCAAGAATAAAAAAAGTACTGTGATAACTCTGTTTGAAATTACAATAATTAAAATAAACTACAACTTAAAATGTAAAAGATGTGTTATTGATGTCTGTAGTGTACTCGCTGAGAGCCTTTGATGGCAGCATTGCTTCATCAATCACTCTGCACCGGATAAACACACGTGTGTCTCATCTGTCCCTGTAACATCCAGACAAGAGTCAGTCTCCTCTGTGATTTATCTGCTCAATACTACATTTACAAGTTGAGGTCGTTGTTGTTAACTCACTTTTTACCCAACACAAATGTTCCTCAATTTATCAACAGTACTAATGGACTAATTAAATAGATAACTAAGTTACTCTATGTAGATTTGTTTATTTACATTATTTATATTCATCTAATTTGGTGACGTACATGTGCTTACTGGAGCTCCCCTGTTCGTTATACATAAAACGTGTTTTTACAGCAAAATCACAAATATGCTCTACTGTTTAGCCTCTTTACACCTTTAAAGGAGTCATATGATGCTGCTAAAAAGAACATTATTTTG
>NW_015632731.1:0-4783 GCF_001515625.1 Sinocyclocheilus rhinocerous
AATCCTCTGTTGACCTGTTATGATTAAATGTACAATACAATACACATTATTTGAGTTCTACTTGTTGAGTATAAAAATAGTATAGATACAAATACATGTTTTGAGTTGCAAATAATTATAATAATAATTCATAATGATGCAGTGCTTTGTATAGTTATAAACTTTATCTTTTAAATAATTTAACCACACTTCAAATAGTGTTTTTCACAATTTTGCATGGTTGCAAAGCAGCTTTACATACATATGTGACCCTGTACCAAAAAAACAGTCTTAAGTAGCACAGGTATATTTGCAATAGCCAACAATACATTGTATGGGTAAAAATGATCTATTTTTCTTTTATGCCAAAAATTAAATTCAAGTTCAATTCAATTCAAGTGTATTTGTATAGCGCTTTTCACGATACAAATCGTTGCAAAGCAACTTTACAGCAAATTAAGTTTCTACAATATTTAGTGGTAGCTTAATCAGTGGTGACTGTCAGTTAATGTACATATTGCAGAAATGTACGGAAAAATCATTAGGATATTAAGTAAAGATCATGTTCCATGAAGATATTTTGTAAATTTCCTACCGTGAATATATATAAACTTAATTTTGATTAGTAATATGCATTGCTAAGGACTTCATTTGGACAACTTTTGCACCCTCCGATTCCAGATTTTCAAATAGTTGTATCTCGACCAAATATTGTCCTATCCTAACAAATCATACATAAATGAAAGATTATTTATTCAGCATTTAGATGATGTATAAATCTCAATTAAAAAAATGTTTTAAAAAATTGACCCTTATGACTGGTTTTGTGGTCCATGGTCACATATAGAAAGTAGTTACAAAAGTAAAAATATGTAAACAACATATAGTCATGGATTTGAAATGGTGAAAGAAATTCACGAACTTGATCAGAAGGTTTATTACTTTAGTATATTCCCAATACACTCCAATGCACCTGTACCAACACACTTTTTTCCATTAATGGTTCTTTAATGTTCCGTATGCCAATGCACCTGTACCAACACGCTTTTTTCCATTAATGGTTCTTTAATGTTCCGTATGGACAATGACAACGTTGCACTTGGAAATGTGGACTGCAGCTCTTTGGGATGTCAAAATATTATGAATTATTAAACAAATTATTAAAATGATCCTGACCTGCCCTCAAAACTACACAAAAAGTTAAAATGTCAAATAAATTCAGAGACGTTAACTACATGAAAAGTAACTAAATGTTTTCAAATAATTTCAATTCATACGTCACATATAAATCCTCAGCGTACTGCGAGACCGTCAAACCACCAAAACATTTCATTGCATTTTACATTAACATTTGTGCAGTGCATTGAGAGTTGAAGCGTGCAGAGACAATAGGCAGAGATGTTACGGATGGTTTTATTCCTTCCGCATACACTGAAAAACATAAGCAGTACGTTCACATTCTTCCACCAACTAACAGAAGGCGCGGTAAAGTTAGTTTTAGGTTCGATATTCACCGGACATTCACATTCGCATTCACGTGCCACTGTTCTATAGAGTCGACAGTCCTACAAAGATACCACTACCACGATTAGTGTTAACAATATGAAACAACTTTATATCGACATGAAAATATTATTTAAAAACCGCCTAGTATTGTAGCAGCAAATTTAAACTGGAGAAAGCTTTGACGTGCTATAGCGGTAGGGATGGGTATCGTTAAGGTTTTAACGGTATTACTACTCTTACCAATACTGCTTATCGATTCGGTACTTTAAAGGTATTCTTATTGGTACTTTTTGTCATATATATATATATATGACAAATTAAGAGCTGAATTAACATTGCTTTATATTCTGAAATGTAAAATAAAGCATCATAGACACATGTTTGAAAAACAGCTGGCGAATCTGGTGAGATAGAATTTGCAAGATAATGTATATATAGCAATAATAAATGTATGTGTGTTTTATTAATTTCTCCAGTACCGATAGCAGAACCGTTAACGTCAGAGCTTATCGATACTCCGGTCTTTCATAATTTAGCCCCGGGACCGATTAAATACCGGGTTTCGGTACCCATCCCTATATAGCGGTGCTTGATGCGCAAGGGACCGTCTGACAATTCCACCGATTGGGTTTAAAGCGTCCAATGTATTTTAACTAAAGTGACTTTTAACATTTTAAAATAAAACATTGCCAAACTGTAAAGCGTGTATAACTCATAGTGATTTACTACAGGTGGGATTTTGCCAATACCTTCCTTCATATATGCAGCACAGTACACAATTATGTTAATAAAAAACTACTGTAAGTACCCAAACAGCTGTTCAAGGTGGTAGTACATTCCTAGTGTCCAGACTGACTTACTACAGGTGAGATTTTGCCGATATCTCCCTTACTGTACATAGAGTACATAATTATTCTTAGAAAACAATTACTGTAATTCACCAAAAGGCTTTTGTTATGATACAAAGATTGCAGTACATTCCTAGTGGCCAGACTGATTTACTACAGGTGAAAGTTTGCCAATATCTCTCTTACTGTACATACAGTGCATCATTATTCTTAGAAAAAAGTACTAAAATTCACCAAAAGTATTTTTTTTTCATGTTCCAAAGGTTGTAGCACATTCCTAGTGGTCAGACTGACTTACTACATTTGAAATGTTGCCGATATCTCCCTTACTGTACAGTAAACAAATATTTTCATGAAAAAAATACTGTAATTCACCAGAAGTGATTTTATTAATGTTCCAAAGGTCATATTACATTCCTAGTTACAATACTAACTTACTATAAGTGAAATTTTACCAATACCTCCTTTACTGTATGTACAGTACACAAATATTTTATGACAAAATTTACCTATTTTTTTTCCCACACTCCAAAGGTTGTAGTACATTCCTATATACAAGACTGACTTACTTCACATTAAATTTTGCCAATATATCTCTTACTGTACATACAGTGCATAGTTATTCTTAGAAAACAGTACTAAAATTAAGCAAAAATGTTTGTTTTTTTTCATGTTCCAAAGGCTGTAGTACGTTTGTAGTTACAAGACTGACTTACTACATGTGAGATGTTGCCAATATCTCTCTTACTGTACATACAGTACTTAATTATTCTTAGGAAAATTACTGTAATTCACTAAAGTTTTTTTTTTTCATATTCCAAAGGCTGTAGTATGTTTGTAGATACAAGACTGACTTATTACATGAGAAATTTTGCCAATATCTTCCTTACTGTATGTACAGTACACAAATATTTTTATGAAAAAAATTACTTTAATTCACCAAAAGAGTTTTTTCATGTTCCAAAGGCTGTAGTATGTTTGTAGTTACAAGACTGACTTACTACAGGTGAAATTTTGCCAATATCTCCCTTACTGTACATACAGTACATAATTATTCTTAGAAAATAATTACTGTAATTCACCAAATGGGTTTTTTATGTTCCAAATGTTGGAGTAAATTTCTAGTGGCCAGACTGACTTACTACAGGTGAACTTTTGCCAATATCTCCCTTACTGTACATACAGTACATAATTATTCTTAGAAAACAATTACTGTAATTCACCAAATGTTTTTTATCTGTTGTCACTGACAACACGCTTGTCGCTGCAATATGCTGCGCTTAAACGGGGGTAATGTCATTTCATGCATTCTGAGTTATTTACACTGTTAATTAAGAGTTGGATTCGTATGCGCGTGCGCGCACTCAGCGACCCAAGCGAGAGCGCGCCGCTTAACGCATTTCTTTCATGGTTACGGAAGTCTTCGGCAGCGCCGTAGTTATGTTCGAGTTACTAGCCTGCCTCCGGCTGGAGAGAGTAGCCGCTTGCAGTCGGGGCGGAATTAAACCGGAGACGTCAAGTCAGACACTTCTGCTCCTGGTAATGATGCTCTCGCAGTGTTTGCATACATTCACAGATGAAGCGAATGTCAATCATCTTTGACGATAGTGGTCCTGACAGAAATATACTTCATAGACATCCATAATCTCTAATAACTCCATTCTGCTGTCTGTTGTTCTGCTCTTATCACATGCTGTCTGGTATCGGCGTTTAGTATCGGGGCATTTTCACGAGTACGAGTACAGGAGCTCAGTATCGGTGCATCCCTAGTTCCCTTTCATGGGAACTTCGAACTGCATCCTCTAGGGTTCGCTATGGGGAACGCCTCGTCGTGACCCTTGTCTGAAGCATACATTGAAAAAACACCATATGCGTTGTTTGTTTGGGCGAAGAGCACCGCTCTCGTTTGACTCTCTTTTCAAGGAAAGAGGGGCAGCCATCTGCTTCCCAAGATTCAGGACCCGCCGCTGCTGAGGCACGGAGGAGAATGAGCTTGTGGGGATCGCAGGTGGATCTGGCCGATGAGTTTAAAGAGGGGTTTTTCCCTATCGCGATCGTCGGCTGTGGACGAGAGTGAGCTGCTGGAGGATGATGTTATTTCATTAACATTGTCTGATCCAGGGGCCAGTGCTCTGCTGGGTTCAGCCCAGGAAAAGCAGGAAATGTATGAGGAGGGCGAAGAAGCTGAGGCTGAGCCTTCCCAATCCTCCTGCCCTGCGTATGATGAGCTTTGAAAGTTATGGATCGCGCCACGGCGAGGCTTGGCTTGCCGTGGAAACGGGCGAAGAAAGTGACGTCGTGAGGTCATCTCGATGAACGTTATCTTTCTGGCCATAACCCTCCAGCTCAGGTGAGCCTTCCTTTCTTCCTGATTTCCATCCAGAGATCGAGAAAGAATGGAAGAGGCCGGTTTCCTCACGCATCCATCGGTTTCAGCATACCAGTTATGC
>NW_015632731.1:6404-6963 GCF_001515625.1 Sinocyclocheilus rhinocerous
TATGAGAAGATGCCCCTATAGAGAGACGCTGGCCAGCTATCTCTCTATGGGTGAGACGTCCTCTCTTAAGACTCCCTCCTTGCCATCTAAGCCCCTTCAGAATACATCTCGCTTGAATGGCAGGGCATACGCAGCAGCAGCAGGCCGGGCTGTGGCTTCATTGCACATGATGGTGGTGCTCCAGGCATATCAGGCTGACCTGCTGAAAGACCTGGATAAAGGCGAGGGCCTTTCTCCTGATGAGGTAGCTGAGTTGCGCCGCACCTCGGATCTCGCTCTCCATGCTACTAAGCAGGCTGCCTCTGCTGTGATGGAGCGACATCTGTGGGTGAACCTGGCAGATATCGGGAAGAAAGAGAGGGGCTTTCTTCTCGATGCGCCGGTTTCGCCTTCCGTACTTTTGGTACCTCCGTTGAGACGGTGGTCGAGAAGTTCAGGGAGGCAAAGGGGCGCTCAGCGGCCTTCACGAAGGTCCAGGTCTGAGCCCGAACAACATAGGGGTCCTGGTCCGTCTCGGTCTGAGGATCAGAGACGGGCACAGAAGGCTAGTGTCGCGGCT
>NW_015632731.1:8116-8654 GCF_001515625.1 Sinocyclocheilus rhinocerous
GAGATGGGCACAGAAGGCTAGTGTCGCGGCTCGTGCTCCTCCCCCGCCTGCGGTTAGGGGTAGGAAGAATCGTGGGTCAAAGGGAGGTAGGCAAAAGACCTAAGGGATGTGGTTGGTTCTGGGTGAGTACTATTTATTTCTAAATATATATATATATGTGTGTATTTAATGCTTCAATCTGCTAGCTTTCTTTGCAGTGTTTTCCGGGACCTGTGTGTTTCTGTCCTTGTTCTAGGGTAGGTCCTCGGTGAGCACCCCCTCTGTTGGATTAAGAAACCGAGTGCTCGACTTGCAGTGTTTACTTCACTCATCGATATGATGTCCAGCCGGTATGATAGCCTGGTTTCGGCTTCATGCTTCCTGGATCATGCTGCCAGGTCACAGGCTTCTGCGGGAGCCTTCTTGATCATCAGGCACCCGGCACGACACTGCTAAAAATTCCTGGATGTCCGGGCTCCAGGATATCCCCTCTTGCTGAGGCATCGAGCGGGAAGTATAGGTGGCATTTGCGAGAACCTTCTTGTGTAATGCTGTCTCA
>NW_015632731.1:9288-23015 GCF_001515625.1 Sinocyclocheilus rhinocerous
TTCAGAGTGCAACGAGAGTCCCTTAGAACGGTATTTTTAAATCCATGTTATGGTAAGTGTGCACGTAAGTCTTTGTACACTTTCTAAAATCCACACTGTGGTAAGTTCGCACGCTAGTACTCTGTGTTATTTTCTAAAATCCTGTATGGTACGAGCTACGCGTGGCAGCCTCGTGCTCTTTCTTGAGTGGTTTAAAACCCCGGTTCCGCCTTGGGCACCACTCCACCTATGTATTCTCTGGATACCTACTTTAACAGGGTGTTGCTACTAGGGGTCTGTTGAGACAGTTCCTTTAGCATATGCAGAGCGTGCGTTAGCCCCTGTGTGACAGGCCAAGACTTAGTATGATTCTAGGCTCTTGGTCGTATTCCCTTAAAGGAATCTATTCATGATTCCAAGCCTTGAGCTCTACCCCGGGCCCAGGAGTTCTGGCCCTAACAGGTAAGTTTTTGGGGTATGTAGCCTAGGCCTTTGTCCGTAGGGAATAATGTCACTGACAGTCGTCTAACGTCCCAGTGGCAACTCCCATGGCTATGGTAGAGTTGATACTTAGTGCTCGCCATGGTTCTGGCATGCACTCCCCTCAGCATGGTGGCGTGGGTATACCGTTCCCCATAGCGACCCCTAAAGGACGCAGTTCGAAGTTCCCATGAAAGGGAACGAGGGATGCACCGATACTGAGCTCCTGTAAATTTCAGATAAGAAGTTTATTGTTACCAATCTTTACGGATTTAATCAACAAAAAGAAAATGAAAAAAAAAAATTATTGAATGGAAGAATGTATACTTTCACTGTTAAATAACTACCCCAACTCTTACTTGGTTTTTGGGGGCGATTTTAATGTGGTTATGGACAATAATATTGATAGATGGCCCCCAAAATCTAATAATTCTAACTCTAACTACTTAAAGATATTCATGGAAATAATTTCTTTGGTTGATAGCTGGAGAGAAACTCACCCATCTTTAAAAGTATTTACATGGAGTAATAACTCTCTCTCGTGCCAATCTCGCATTGACCTATGGCTTACTTCAAAGGAGCTGCATAATACTTCATCTGACATTATACCTTCACCTTTATCTGATCATAAATTTATTACTATTCGAATCCCTCTTTCAAATAATGTTAACTCGTATAGAACTCCCTCTTATTGGAAGCTTAATAATTCAATCCTTTCTTATGATGAAGTAAGAAACAAAATTGATGACATCATTACTACCTTTTGTAATAAATTAAATTTAAATTAAATTAATTTGGAATAAAGCAAAAGAAGAAAATAATTTTTGCAGTAATTGGGAGCTAACTAAATATGAAGTTTGTAAATGTCTTCGCAAATTTAGTGGTGACTTACTTAAAAAGAGGAAATCCTATGAGAATGAAGTTATTTCTCAAATTGCCAATCTTTTAGCTAAAAATATGGAAGATATTACCGATTCTGAAAAAGCTGAACTTGCTAAACAGCAACAGCAATTAGATAAAATATATAAAGATAAAGCTGAAGGAGCCTACATACGGTCGCACAGAAATTGGCTTGAGGAAGGTGAGCAAAGCTCCGCATATTTCTTTAGATTAGAAAGGGAGCAAGCCAAAAAAAAATAATATAACAAAACTCATAATTGATGGAACACTAAGTGAAGATCAGAAAATTATTGGAAAATTTTGTGCTAAATTTTACAGTGAGTTATATACATCCAAATTTTGCTACCAATATGTAAATGATTTTTTTGAGTCTCTCCAGAATGTACAGCAGTTGAATATGGTAGATAAAGCCTTTTGTGACAGCCCTATTACCTGGAAAGAAATTGTTGATGCGATTAATATGTTAAAAAATGGAAAATCTCCAGGAAATGATGGACTCACCTCAGAGTTTTATAAGCTATTTGGTAAAAAAAAAATAGCACCTTTTTTATTCAAAGTTTTTAAAGAAAGCACAGAAAAAACATTTCTTCCCCCCACCTTATGTCAGGGAATAATTACCCTAATCCCAAAGCCAAACAAAGATCCCCTTCTCATACACAATTGGCGATCTCCTTACTAAATAATGACTATAAAATAATAGCATCAGTTCTGGCTAAAAGACTAAAATGTGTGTTAAACTCAATAATTGATGAAACACAGTCAGGATTTCTACCTAACAGACATATTTCGAACAACATACAATTAATATTAGATATGTAAGACTATTCACATTTACTTCAAAAGCTTTATTTTATTTTTAGATTATTATAAAGCGTTTGATACGCTAGAACATGAATTTCTGTTTCAAGCACTGCATAGAATTGGCTTTGGTGACCCTTTTAGTAATATGATCAAAATGTTGTTCGTGAACAGTAATAGCTCAGTTAAGTTAAGTAATAGTACCTCTCCCAGATTTTTCTTAAATCGAGGTGTTCGACAGGGATGTCCAGTCTCTCCCTATCTTTTCTTGATTGCAACACAATTTCTAAGTTTATATATCAAAACAAGCCATCTAAAAGGCATCAGTATTGGAAATACAGAAATAATTATTACTCAGTTAGCGGATGATACTGCTCTGCTCTTGGAAGACTCTCGTCAAATACCAACAGCTCTAGGTATTCTTAAGCGTTTCTCTAAAGCTTCAGGCTTACATCTTAATCTTAATAAATATGAATTACTTCCAGTTAAAAATAGTACAAATTCTTCAATTAATGGTGTTGCAGTTAAAAATGTGTTACATATTTGGGTATACAGATAACTAAAGATAACCTTAGGTGCTCTGAAAATTTTAACCCAATTATTACAAAAACAAAAAAAAAGGTTTAATTGCTGGCTACAGAGATACCTCTCTTTGAAAGGCAGAAGTTTGCTTGTTAAAGCAGAGGGCCTATCTCGCCTTACTTATGCCGCTCAATCATTGTACGTTAATAACCCCACATGTAAAGTAATCAATGGAATCTTATCAAAATTTTTATGGAAAAACAAGCCCCATTATTTGAAAAAATCAGTAATATTAAATTATCACATTAATGGTGGTTTAAACTTAATTGATTTTAACTCATTGAATAATACAATTAAAATAAATTGGCTTAATCGTTTCCTGAAAAATCCCACCTCTGTTTGGAATATTTTCCTTCAACATGTCTTCTTGTTTAACTATGATACCCCAAAACTCCCTGTCAAGCTATCTAACTTTCACCAACAGGTTCTTCTGGCATGGACTCTTATTTACAAACATAACTTTTCTCCCCACCGGTGTTACATATGGAACAATAGGAATATTTTATTTAAGAATAAATCTTTGTTCAATAATCAGTGGTTCAGTAACAGAATATTTCATGTTAGTCAGCTCTTTAACAAGGATGGTCTGCTTTTTAGGTATACAGAATTTATTTTAGAATATAATATATCTGTAACTCCTAAAGATTTTGCAACTGTTATGGATGCTATTCCATCTGGCATATGCATGCTTTTTAAAAATTACACTCTATCTATAGGAACAGTTCCCTTTCCTGAACATATCAACACGCCTATTGGTGAAATATGTTTCACTGGTAAAAAAGGAAGAAATTATAAAATAAGAACTTTATTCCTTGAGAACATTGTCTCTGCTCCTTCTGCAGTCTCATATTGGAACAACCTTTTTGATAATTTAAATTGGAAAAATATATGGTCCATGCAACAAAGACTTTTCCTCACTAACAAAATAAAATAAATAACTTTTAAACTACTCCATAATATTTACCCTGTCAAACATTTTCTTAAGAAAAAAATTGGATCAGAATTTGACACTAAATGCTCCTTTTGTCAGAATGATACTGAAACTCTTCTTCATTTGTTTTGGTCGTGCAACTATACTTTTCAGCTTTGGAAAGATGTTAGTTATTTTATGTACTATCTTACAAGGTTTTTCAATGAATCCTAAATGTGTTATTTTTGGTTTCTTTGAAGCGGATTCAAATGCCTGCTTTATTATAAACCTAATTCGCGTTCTATGAAGATTTTATATTCATAAAACAAAAAAAGCTCTCAAAACATGTACAGTTTGCACAGCCTACAAACTCTAATGCATTTAAATGTGTAATTTGTATTAATTTGTGTAATGCCCTCTTATTTCCTTTTCTTTTTTCCCCTTTGTCTGCTTTGCACTATGGTACTGATTGTTGTTGTTGTTTTTTATTTATTCTATTGATGTTATTCTTAATTGTTGTTATGTTTTTTTTTTGTTTGTTTTTTCCATAATGTAAAGTAAATGTTCAAATAAAGAAAAAAAAAAAAGATGTTTATCGCTATGAAATCACGTTCAAGAAGTCCCATTCAGCACACATCGCGATATTTGCCATCAGTTTACGTGTGCCACAGGTTGGATGTGTAAGTCGTAAATATGCTGTCTTAATGTGTTATAAAATTTAATTCTTTATTAATCAGATTAGCGCCGTATGTGTAATCGCTGTATTATATTGGTCATCCGAGGCTGTCTTTGAGTTTCATTGCGTTTAACTAAATGAACACACCTGCTAACTAGGGTGATTAAACGCTATCTGTCACGTGACGTGCCATGAACCTTGTGTGGCAATGCAGAGGGGAGGGGGAGGAGAGTTAATGTACGACTAAGTCAGAACACCCCTAAACCAAAAGACAACCGACTATGCCACGCCATAAAGAAACGGGGAAATAACCACCCAAATCAGGGACACAGGTTCGTAGGCTAAGTAAAACCCAAAGAGACGTGTAAACAATGTACAAACGCTTTATTCAAATTGTCACAACAAATTATGAAAACACTCAAGGGCATCAGTGTCACGTGTCGGATCACAATTAAACACCATATATCTGCAGCTCTGTATACTACACCAGATAAAGAAACAATTTAAGTATACTCACAAAGGAAAACAACCAAATAAACAGGCACAGGCTTTCCAGCAGCAAAGGCAGGCTAGCTGAAGTGAAGATCCTATCTGTACGCTAGTGCATCCCACGCACACAGTCACACCCACTCACACAGAGTAAAACGTGAATCCAAACAATACTGCACTCCACACGATTGTACCATCACCAGTACTCACTACCAGCTAGCCTCCCAGCCTCGGGCCCTACAGTGCCTAAAACAAACACAAAAGAAAATTTTACATTCCATAACACAATAAAAATACATCCATCAACTTAAACCAAAAAGAAAACAATATGTATAAAGAAATAATATCACAATGTTATATTTACAACAAACAAACAGGAAACAAAATATATAGAGCAGGAAAATAACAATGTTATTTTAAATTAAACAAAAAGAAAGAAAAGAAACAAAGGAAAGAAGCACAAAAGACGAGAAAATAACAAAAGAAAACAGCAGCGCCGTCCTCCTTTAACGCTGAGTGTAGACACTTCCGCCTTCTCCCGCGACTAACCAGCGCAGTGTCAGAGAAAAACCTCAGTCCACTAAAAGAAAGGGGCGATTACTAAAATATCACTTTTCTTGTGAACAAGAGAAAACGGATCGCCCCTACCGAAACGGATCGTTGTGCCGCACGAATTGTACCGTTGCTCTCAACTCATAACAAGCATAGAAGCTCATGCAGGAAGACACCTTCACCGAAGAATTTCACAGCTAAGTAGTAAATAAGCACCGGTTAACATCACCCGATGCTAAACGAGCAGCACGTAATACGAGCAGACACATACCTGACATGTAGTGGACAGCCTGCAACCCAACACAACGCATCAAATGGCCATTCCACGCGCATCTATACACGCGCACTCCATAGGTGCGGTCCCAGCAGTGACGTACACCAGGTGGCATAACTCCAGCCTTAAATACCCGGAAAGACAGGTTCTAATAGGCTATTGTGGATGACAACCACACGCCAATGAGGAAGGAGCCGAGGATAGTTGACTTGCGGGCCATGCCCGGATGGCCCAGGAACCACAGGTGCCTCGCCCTCAGCCTCCACCACAGGCTCCGGTGACACCAGGCCCTGACTCCCCAACCCAATGGCAACAGGCCCAATCCCCGGTACCACCCTAAACAAGTCCACTTCCTCCATGGAAGTGCCTCACCCTATTCACCTCGTTAACCGGTGCGATGGTGTAAATGGAACCTCCTGTTCCGGGGGCGCCTTTACTACCTGGTACACCACCGAGCTCCAGTGGTCCTGAATCTTGTGACGACCCTTTAGGCCATAGTTACGAAGGTAAACTAACTGGCCTTCGCCCAGGGGTGCATCCCGTACGTGGAAGTCATGCCTCTCCTTACGGTGTTCCGCTGCTATATGCAGCTGTTCCCGAGCCCCCTCAAAGGCCACCTGCAGTCTCGTCTGATGCTCCAACACCCAACTGTTAATACTACCAGAGCCCCTCTCCTGACCACGACCCAACAGAAAATCTACAGGTAGTCGTGGTTCCCATCCAAACATCAGGAAGTAGGGGGACTCCCCAGTCACTTGATGGGGAGTAGTATTATAACAGAAGAGTAGTTGAGGCAGTGCAGAGACCCAGTCCTCCTTCTGCGAACTGGGCAGCGTACGCAGAAGATTGTGCAGCGTCCGGTTAAAACGCTCACACTGCCCGTTGCCTGCAGGGTGCCATGGGGTAGTGCGAGACTTCTCCACCTGGTACAAGCTACATAGCTGCTGGATAAGGGATGACCCAAAACTATGGCCTTGGTCTGAGTGGATGCGAGCAGAAACACCAAACTTGCAAAACCACTCCGAAACAAGCACCTGAGCAACAGTTTCTGCCCGCTGATTCCGAGTCGGGACCGCCTGCGTAAATTTGGTAAAAACATCAGTCATTACCAATACGTTCTCTAGTCCTGAACATGAGGGCTCCAGCAAGGTGAAGTCAATGGCCAAGATCTCATTTGGCCTTTCTGCCAATAGGTGGCCCATCCCTATCCACCAGCCGATCCCATTGACGGCGTAACACCAGGGCAGCCTTGGGCAGCTGTCTACGCTCTGCTGGGGAAGGGGAAACTCTTTGTCTCCAAAACCCTAAAATCTGACGGTTACACTTTATTTCGATAGTCCACTTTAGACATTCTATTAAAACTATAAGTAACTTTGTAACTACATGTCAACTACATGTCAACAAATTCTCATTAATTTGCAACTACATGTCTACTAACTATCAGAGTAGACTGTTAGGGTAGGTTTAGGGTTAGTAGAATGTTGACAAAGAAAGTGTTAGAAGATATTAAGCAGACAGTCTACTAATACTCTAATTACTGCTAGTTGACATGTAGTTCCAAAGTTACTTACTGTTAATAGAATGTCTAAAGTGGACTATCGAAATAAAGTGTTACCAATCTGACCAATTACCGGGTCAGCCTGTTGACATATGGCCATGTCACCCTCAAAACCAGGCAACACAGAAACCACTGCCTGAGTTGCCTGTGGACGCAATTCCGCCGCGATCACCTGCTTAACCGTAGCCAGCACGTCAGTTCCCGGCAACAGCGCACTCACCTCGCACTGGCCGGAGGGGTCCTGCCTCGAAAGGGCATCCGCATTTCTATTACTCCTACCTGACCGATACTTAATAGTGAAATCAAATGCTGCAAGCTGGGCAGCCCAGCGCTGTTCAGTAGCAGCAAGCTTAGCTGTTAACAAATGGCTAAGAAGGTTATTGTCAGTACAGACAATACATTTGTGCCCCAAAAGATATTCATGGAACTTTTCAGTCATGGCCCACTTGAGCGCCAAGAAATCCAACTTCATGGAGCTGTAGTTAACCATGTGGCGCTCAGTGGGCCTAAGACTGCGGCTGGCATACGCAATGGGTCGTACTCTCCCACCCTGCGCCTGGGAGAGGACTGCCCCCAAGCCACCATAACTGGCGTCTACCTCTAAAATAAAGGGCAAGGAGAAGTCAGCGTATGCCAACACTGGAGCCTTCGTAAGCCTAACCTTCAATTCTTCAAAGCTCTGTTGGCACTGTTCTGACCAGGCATCAAGAAAGCTCTTACCAGCTCGCACCCGGGGCCTGACATCAGCACACTCAGCCACCACCTGGTGCAGGGGAGCTGCCAACTTTGCAAAGCCCTGCACGAAACGGCGATAGTAGCTGGCAAACCCTAGGAACGAGTGTAATTCAGATGCACCGGTGGGACGCCGCCAATGCGAAACTGCCTCAATCTTCCCGGGGTCAGTAGATACACCCTGAGCAGAGATCACATGTCCCAAATATTTCACCTCCTTTTGAAAGAATGTGCACTTCGCCAATTTGGCCTTCAAGCCCTCATGCTCCAAGCGACCCAACACAACCTCCAACCGCTCAAGGTGCTGCGAAACGGAAGAGGAGAATACCACACTTGGATCAGTTTTATATTCATATCAGGTTCAAAGATGTAAGTTGTATTTGTAGTAAAATCATGGTAACCACGACACTTACAATAGTAACTAGTTTTACTGTGAAATTTGAAGTTAAAACCCAGTTAACAGGACATTTACCATGTTTTTACCACAGTAACTGTAGTTTTACTGTGATATGTATAGTAATAGCACAGTAATCACCAAACGTACTATGGTTGTACCACTGTAATGGTAGTTTTGATGTGCTTTTATGACAGATATCACAGTAATCACAACATTTACTGTACCATGCTTGTAATACCTTTTAATGTAAAATTTAAAAAAATAATAATAAAAAAATCGGTATTTTTCCCATCTTGCAGCATTCTCTATATAATTCTATTTTATTTTCTCTCCCTTTTATTTTATTTTATTTTTAGCTGAAAAGACGTAAAGGAAGCAGTCAGCCCAGTCGTGTTTGCGGCGAGGTATTCCTTCAGAAACAGAGAAGACAGAAAGCTGCGGAGGCAGACATTTGCAGCGGTAGGTCTATGTTAGTTTTTGTAGAACTTTTCATTACCTTAATGGACACACTTATAGTGTTGTAAAAATGCAAGTGTTTACAGAGATTTATTTTAGTTTCAGCATTTTAAAATAAACTTCTAAATGTCTGTTCAGTAGTCCCTATAACAGATGACTATTTAATTTGTGGTGATAAAAAGCAGTTGCAAATGATGTACAAAATAAATATACTTTTCTTTGCACCAATAAAACATGCAACACTTTGTTTTACTACCAAATTATTTGTAATATCTAATTATTATTATTAATATTTTACTTACATTGGAAATGTTTCCGTGACCTCTCGAGATAGTGTGCGTTAAGGGCACTGCGCTTTGGCATTATTAAGGCCTGGGACAGTCTTGTGCATGCACTGTCACGTACACGCGCTCTCAAGTGGCCAAGACCACAAATGTGAGTATTTGGACAGGGTAAAAGTCTTAAAAATGCCCCATTAGTAAGAACCCTAAACACAGTCTCACATCAAAGTCTTAATAATTCAGTAATTCACTTTAACACTTGTATGATATTGTACAAGTGTACTTGTAGACAATCCTGCAACGTTTACTCTACTGCTGTCTTTAGTCATTGCCTCAGCCATTGTACAGTCTCATTTGACACTATCACAATATTGGTAAATCAGTTGCGCTCTTCTTGGAAAGCAGTCAGATGCCCCACACAGTCAGAAAGTTTATTATTGTCCATTGGCTTCTTAATAAATTACTTCAAATAGGCCCCATCAGTTCATGTTCCAACTATACATGATATCTCTCTGCACCTCATAATTGATCTGTTTCCATGAGTGGAATTGCTAGTTATGTGTCACGTGATATACAGTGGGTACGGAAAGTATTCAGATCCCCTTAAATTTTTCACTCTTTGTTATATTGCAGCCATTTGCTAAAATCATTTAAGTTAATTTTTTTTCCTCATTAATGTACACACAGCACCCCATATTGACAGAAAAACACAGAATTGTTGACATCTTTGCAGATTTATTAAAAAAGAAAAACGGAAATATCACATGGTCCTAAGTATTCAGACACTTTGCTGTGACACTCATATATTTAACTCACGTGCTGTCCATTTCTTCTGATCATCCTTCAGATGGTTCTACACCTTCATTTGAGTCAAGCTGTGTTTGATTATACTGATTGGACTTGATTAGGAAATTTGATTAATTTGTCAGAACCAGATCAATTACACTACTGATAACATTCCTGTTAGCATGTATTCATGTTTAAAAGAATTCATATGAATATAGCTTGCTATTAATGACTTGCTTTTAATAATGGATGCATTTAACATTTAATTATACAGCATTATATATTATTTTTATCATAAAAAGCATCAGTTCTCATCAGTAGTTTTAGTAAAAGACATATTCATGCACAGCCATCCCCTAGCTCCAGTCATGCAGTGAATTCATGATGCTATTGTCAAAGGTATATTTCTGCATTTGTATGTAGCAGGTGTTTGTTTTCCTGAACACTTTCTCTATCTTTCATTGTTCGGACAATTAATGTTTATTTGGTGCTGTGCTGATGATATTGCACCCACCCCATAACTGTTAAAAACTAAACAAAATGGCAAATTTGCACTTCAAATTGATGATTATACAGATTGCAGAGGACACTGTCATCTCCTGGCCAGTGTGCATACGCAGATGTATATTGTCATCGATACTTAATTGAAAGAGCGTTGTCTCAACTGGGGCATGTGTCATAGTATTTTCACAGATGGAGTGGCATCTATGACTGGAAAAGTAAAAGGACTGGTATCTATGGTGAAGAACCAAAACCTAGATGTGCAGATTACCCACTGCATGCTGCACCACAAAGCACTCGTCACAAAACCAATGCCCCCAGACCTGACTGTAGCATTAGAACAAGCTTCACATGCTATCGGAATAATCTGAAATATGAGTTTCCTAATCAGAAATTGAACATGAATGGCCTCTCAAGTCGTATGTATTACTACTATTTACTAGTTTATTTTGATACTCAAATTTCCGAATTAGGCGGGCCATTAACTTTAAACATGTTGGAGGGGACAATGATTGCTGCTGTTCTGTATTAGTTTTTCCCCCAACAACAACTATTTCACATTGTCTTGTCGTTAAAGTAGTGCTTATTTATATATAGGCATTTTAAGCATATTGTATGTATTATAAGCTGTGAAATAGGCATGTATTTGATAGAAATTCCAGAATCGTCAACAAGCTGACTATTTAGTGCGGTGAATGCTTATGGTTATCAACAAATGGAATATTACATTTTATTCTTTCCGACAACAAATCACTAGAATGCAACAAGCTTGTAATCACGACTTCATAAGTGGGAAATAGTACGTTTCCGATAGCACGTGAAGGCAGCAGAGAAGTGCTCTCGCTCAGCACAATGGTGTGCATCATTTTGTTAACTTTGTGGTTTATTTTGAGTCGTTTGGGACAAGGTGACACATGGCCCTCTCACAATGTATCGCTTTTGCCGCTCAGAAATATTCATGCAGTGGAGCTGCACATATCAGAAGTTCCGCGCCCAGGTGCGGTTAGCGCTCACACTACATGTGTACCATGCCAGAGCCCAACTGAACCATGCTATGGCCCACCTCTTCCAATCAAGCCCGATCGCAGTATGGAGCGATCACACTAGTCAAACAACCCGATTGCATACCTCAAAGACATTTTAGTCACTTAAATGAGCTTAACACAAAGATCGATGGAAAGAATGAAAATATTTTAACAGCAACAAACAAACTTAATGGTTTCAAGGCCAAACACAAGCTGTGGAAGAAATACTGATAAATAAAAACATCGACATGTTTCTCTTAACAGCAGAGGACCCCGCTCATAAGACACCAGTTCTATTAAAATCTATAGCTGCACATCTGAAAGCGCTACAAGAAAGGTTTCAGTTTTACTTCCCCGCTGCTAATGAAAACTTTGACTGGATCTGTTATCCTTTTAACCCTCTCTCATTAGAATCGGCAAAGATGTTGCCAATCAAAGTGCAAGAAGAACTGGCGGAACTCTGTATGGATTGCACTTTGAAATTAAAATTTGGAGAAATGTCTTTGGATGAATTTTGGCTGCAGGTGGGACATAAATACTCTATCTCAGAATGTGCCATCAATGTGCTGTTGCCGTTTTCAACCTCTTACTTGCGTGAGCTAGACTAGACTCTTGATCGTGTTGCCTCTGATGTGATAGCCAATGAGAGTGAGCAAGCGTCACCTAGCAAATGTTGTTTGCTTCTATAGCTGAAATTTGGCAGCCACAAACATGCCATGAAAGTAGAGTACTGAGAAAGAACATCACCCATATTATTATTTTTTTTCTATTTTGGTTTTCACTGTACAACAGAACATGTGCCAGGAGAACCAACTGACACTGTGAGTCTCTGTGAGATCTTGTGTCACTGTCAAATTATTCCTACACATTTTGCACACATATAAATGGTTGTATATCTAATTAGATGTCTATCGATGTATTCAAGTGAGAGAAAATGCAAGCTCAGTTCTTTAGTAATGTGATACTGATGAGTTTTGGTGTATTATAAGTTCAAATATGTCTGTTGGTTAAAGGGGTGGTTGACTGTTTTTTTTGTTTTTGTTTTTTTCTAGTGTAAGGGAAACAGGTCAATTTAGCTCAAAGGGAATCATTTAAGATTTTAAAGGGAATTTGGACAGAATCACTGTTTTACAGCTGATCACTGAGACGGCCAGCGATTCATTCATTGGGCCGTATAACATCAACTCTGCAATGGATATTTATATCCAAAATATAGTGAAAACACTATTAAATAGCACAGTAACAAGATCGGCAGTTTAAGACACTAACTTGTGAGCACAAAACACAAGATACTTCTCTTTTCAATATAAATAAGGCTTTATTGGATAAATCTAAGACATATAAACTAATCTAACACATAAACACACGCATGATTCGGTCTGATACCCTACACTAGGCTTGATTGTGTTTATGGGGTGCAGCCTAACATGTTAATGCATCGTTTAAAAAACAAACAAACCAAAAAACATTATTTTTCACATAATTTACCTTTATTCTACACCGCTCTGTCCCTTTTCAGATAAACGCTCTGATGATTTCTTGGTTTTATGAGCCCCTCCCTCAGAAATACGCAATGGGCTCAGATTTGTTAGCTGGCCCGTGTGTTGTGATTCGCTAAACCGCCTAGTGCGCATTCAAAAACGTCACGCCCCTCACCTCTGTGTGCTCTGGTTGTATTGTAAACAATGGCTTCGTCGATATTGCTTATCATTTTTAGCCCGATTGAGACCTAGCGAATATTCGTGAAGGGGATTGCGCAGAACCTGTGCAAGCACAGCTCTTACAGGACATTTCAGAATGGTATGTTTCTTCGTTTGTTGTTGCTACATACTTTTAGATACGCTGTTATTGTCACGGCCCTGGACACTTTGTGTTGTGTTTTCCCTCCCCAGGTGTGCCGTGTTCCCTTTAATTAGTCATTCCTTGCACCTGTGTTTTCCCAATCACCCAGTGTTTAAAAGCCCCAGTCCTTTCAGTTAGACATTGTCGGTCCTCAAACGTCATTCCCTGTGTTCCAGTGTCTCCTACGTTCCCCGTGTGATCATTAAAGACTGTGAATTGAAGTTATCTCCGTGTTTCCTCGTTCCTCGCTCCTTGCCTCCCGAGAAGTGTGACAATAATATAATATAATATAATTAGTGGTGGAAAGAGTACTAAGAAATTGTACTTAAGTAAAAATATTGCTACTTAAGGAATAATTTACTTGAGTACAAGTAAAAGTACTGAAAAATAATATGACTCAAGTAAGAGTAAAAAAGTAATTTGCTGAAAAACTACTCCAGTTACTGCGTTGCAAAGTACTTTAGTATTATTGTTCTATTTTTACCCAAAATGAGACGATGTGAGCATTA